>NW_005054339.1:5584803-5605361 GCF_000277835.1 Geospiza fortis | reverse complement strand
CTTCAGGGTGGCGGGTGGGGGAGCGCTGGGTCGGGGCGGTGAAACGCTGCTCGGGGGTCGGTGGGGAGCGCTTGTAACGTGAAGCGGCAGCCCCGGGAGCGATTAAACTGACCAGAGAGGCGGCCGGGGAGACTGGCAGTTATTGCGAAAGTGGCTGTCGGTGTGTGTAAAGCCTGAGTCAGTGCTAAGAACTATGAGAGTGGATGTTAGAAGTGCTTTTGTCTGTGAGTGTGTAATAAGGTAAATTAAGTGATAGATGCGTTATTAGTTTCCATATATATAGAGACTAATAAATATGGAAATGCCTGATGGTTGTACTTAAGACAATTGCACTCCCTGTAAATAGAGGGCTTATTTTAGTAGTAAAAACGGCTGTCTTCATGTGAAGTAGGATAGGTAACCTCAGCATCAAATGTGTGTCTCACCTAGCACTCTAGGCCTTTTGTTCTCAAAGCTGGAAGTTTCAGCATTATCTCGTGGAAAACTCCAAATGTTTGCTGATAAGCAGAGCTGTTGTGGTCTGTATGAGGTTTTTAGATGTAAACTGAGAACACATGACAGAATGAAGTCCCCCACCCCCAGCTGATAGCAAGCTGTTCTTTGTTTGACACTTGCCAGCATGGAACCCTCAAAGCTTCCAGTACTTGTCACTGGCTGGCCAGCTCTGTCCTTTGCCTAACAGTCTGTGTATCCATGTGGGTGTTGGGTTTGAGGAAGTGGAGATTCTCTTTTTAGGGGAATGGTATATAAGTAGCTGTGCCACAGTGTTTGGCTGGCTGTGACTTGAAGGCTGTGGTGGTACCAATGGCGTGTGAGCAGTAGCTGTAGCCTGGCTATGGTTCCAGTAGAACCAGGCTGCTGGAGTCAGTGTACCCTGCTCTCTCAGGAGCTGAATTTGAGGTTAAAGTGGGTGGAGTAATTTGAATATTCCTTGTTAAATAATCAAGGCCTCGTTGCTGTACTTACTCAGGAAGAACAAGTATACTTTTCTTTCCCCCTCTCCCTTGTGACTCCCAACAGCTGACTGAACACATGACTTGCCCTCCATGCACTAATGAGTGGACCCACCATGCCTGCCTGGCCTGAACCCTCAGAAGTAAAGCAGCTCTAATACTGTTAACTTTCAGGCACTGCCTTGTTTGTTTGTTTGGGGTCTGTGTTTGTTTGTTTTGGATTTTTTTTCTTTACTCTTTATGCTGTTATGTTAATACTCTATGTCTGGTGTAGAAAGGCTGTTATGGGGCTAATCTGACCCCTCAATAAGGAAGGCTTCTGAAATCTCATAGCAGTTTCTTGCTCTTCCAACCTGTAGTGCGAAGTATAACTGATAAGATGGAAGGGAGTTGCTGTGTTAAATGTTATTCTTCCCTGTGGTGTCCTGCAGTGGTCCCTGTCCTCAAACTCAAATATCCTGATAATAGCTCAGCATGGAATCACAGAATATTCTGAATTGGAAGGGGCACTCAAGGATCACAGAAGTTCAGTTCCTGGCCCTGTACAGGACACTCCCACATGTGCCTGAGAGTTCTCAAGTGCTCTTGAGCTCTGGCAAGCTTGGGGCCTTGGCCACTTCCCTGGGGAGCCTGTTCCAGTGCCCAGCCATCCTTTGGGTGAAGAACTTTTTCTCTGTATCCAGCCTAAACCTGCTTGACAAAGCTTCACACTGTTTTCTTGATCCTGTCACTGGTCACCAGAGTGAGGAGGTGGGGAACAGGACACCCTGAGTTGTACCTTCAGGGTGACAAGTTAAGAATTCAAATAACTCTGTTGCAGAGTCTGCACTACAGGCACCCTGTCAAAGCCAAGGAATCCAACTCTTTGAGTAGCGCAGACATGTTAGAACATTGATAAATCCTCAGCTGAAAGTGTAAAATGAGCAAGTTCTGCTCTGAAGTGACCTGGGAAAGACATGACTTTGCTTAGTTTGCTGATCAAAATGAAAGCTTGTGAGCAGGAGGGTTACCAGATTTATTTTCTGCAGCACCTTCTTAAAGCTTGTGTTTTAAGATACTTGTGTTGGAAGGTTGTGAGAATTACCTGTTGGAGCAAATCTCTGGCAAAGCTTGTCCTTGAGGAAACATGACAATTACCATCAAACCATCTGTGCGAAACTATAAATAGCTCTGTCTCTAACATGTATGGGATTTTGGTCTGACTTCTGTGTGAAAATGAGACTACTTTATGCAGAACTTAACATTTGGCTGTAAACAAAACTGGCTGTGCTTGGTTAGGGTGTGTTTTTAAATGCTGCATTGTGAGAGAAAGTTTGCAGGTACCTGGCTTGAGAGTAAGGGCTGTGCAATAGGGCACTGAAACTGGGGGATGATGTGGGCTCACAGGAACTTATTGTTGCACGTCCCTGCCTTCAGAATACAGCAATATTAGTAACTGAAGTCAATTGAATCTTTGTGAAATGAGTACAGGACCCTCACCTTGCATGTTGCTAGTGTTTCCTTATGCCTTCTGGGATTCTCCTTGGCTGTGACCTGACCTGCTCTGAAGTCCCTGTTACTGGGCCCTGGTGGACCTAAGATTCCCTTGCAGAGCTGTAGAGTAATTTAAAGATAGCTGGACTCTCTGCTGTAGAGGCAATAAAGACCTTACCTAAATGCTGCACTTGGTTGGGCACTAGCATGTGCTGCTTGTCTGGCAGCAGTCTTGCATCCTTCAGATGCTGAAGTACTTCATTCTTGCACAGCATTGTCTTGATAATTGCAATTTAATTACCTCATGAGTTAGAGTTGAGTTGGCTTCCCTCTGCAGCTTCCTAAAATGATCTTTTGTAGTTGCTGTGTAACAGTCTGCCTTCAGATATAGCTGTGACCAGAGATTGTGAGGACAAAAGTGTCTCTCTCTGCAGTATCAATCCAAACACGAGCTGTGCATCTCAAAACTGAATTAAATATAGATAATTAATTGAATGACAATAGTTGACACACCATGCTTATTTGTGCAGTGAGGAGCTCGATTAAAGGTCCCATTTCTCTTTAAATGCACCTTGAATAAAGCTCGCAAATGAGCGTCCAAGGTCAGGAGCTGCCCACGTGCTGCTCAGAAATAGCAGGCGCTGAAGGGATGCCCCTGTGTCGCTTGGTTCCCCTCTGGCTCCTGCTGTGCTTGTTGCTTTTGCTCTCTGTTGGTAGGGGTGGGTAGGGATGCAGCTCTGGAGCCCAGCGTGCTGCTGCATTTTGTGCTGGCAGATCTGCCCTGGTGATGTCATCGCTGCTGTGAGCGCTGCTCCTGCTCCTCCTCCCCGGTGCCAGCAACCAGCGCTCGCTCTGTGGGGGAAGCTTTGTCAACACTGCTGCTGCTCCCTCATGGCCAGTGACCCTGGGAAGGGAAGCAGGCTCATCAAGGCCACTGAAGTGTGTTGATTTGCAGCTTATCTCCAGTAGCCTTGACTTCTCTTGCCAGGAAACCTGTTATTGAGGCCACAGCTGTCTTCATAGGGTGGTGAAGCTTCAGGACAGGGTGCGCTGCCTTTGAGATGGGATTGAAGTGTAAACCTGTGGCACAGATTTCTCTCTGAATGATTTAAAGGCACTTGATACAGTGAGTGATTTGCTCTTTCTTCTGCATAACCACTTAAAATGGCAATTTAAGGTGGCTAATTGTGTCTAACTGTACTTGCATGAGTTTCAAGCAGAAATTGTTAAATGAAATTAAATGTCAATTTAAAAAAACTGTTTTTCTTGTGTTTGCCCTATATACTGTAACTTTGATCATTTGAGAGATGAGGTGGACTAGTGAAGTGGTGGACAAAAGTGGAGGCCAGTAACTGGAGCTGCCTTCAGAGCCAGCCTGCCTGGAGTACCTGGACCTTGGTTACTGGGCTGCCAGTTTATCTAACAAGTTTGTGCTGAGCCCTTGAACTCTTTCCAGCTGGAAGCAGAATCCTCTTCAAAGTAACCTGTCTGGTGCTTGTCTCCCTCAAGTGGGCTGAGTCACTCGGCTCCCAGACATGGATAATGATATCTGGAGTCCAAACTGGCACAGTGGTGACATTGTCTCGAGCATGAGCAGTGAGAGGGTTTTAGCTGAGACATGCCTGGGCCTGAACCTTTTTCCCTGCCTAGCAAGATGCCATTTGCCCGCAGAGTTCTCTTAACCTCACCATGCAAGTGAGATTTTTATTACACCTTTGTGGAGCTTCATTGTGGAGCTTGTGGAGAATAGGTAAGTTGGTGGTGTATTGATGCAGGATCTATGCAGGAGGTATGAGGGTATGAAGTATGAGTGTGAAACTGAATATCCACAATACAAATTCCTTGTTAGTCACTGACTCAGCTGTCATGGCAAGCTACCTGTTGCACTCCCATCCTGGTACTGAAATACTTGTCCTTCCTGCTCTGCAAATCACATTAGCATAGTATAGAGTGTGTGTAGGATCAAGAGTTCTGCTCACAGATCAAGGTGTAGTTCTTAGATTACAACCTGTCCCTAGAGAAAGCTTCCTCTCTAGAAGGCTCATTACTGACAACAGGACCTCCTGGAAGGAGGAGTAATGCTTTTGCCATTAGTGTTGATCTGGTGCTTCCCTACATCTGCTAGTAGGATCTCCCATCAGTATTTATCCTTTCTCCTCTATCAAGCTTCTTATGCTGTAGGAAACACAATATTCACTCTCAGATCTGAGTATCAGGTGTAAGTTGCAGCCTCTGGCAGACCTCCTAAGGGCTGTCATTTGACTTGGTCAAAGTCTCCTTTCAGTCTCTTGTTTCCTGCCCAGCCTCTAGGAACTCTGGCAGCCAGGAGTGGATAAACAAGGCGTGTTTACCATTGACAAGGTCTAAGATCTGTGTTTTGCTTACCTCTGCAAAAGTTATCTGTGTTTCTGAAACTGAAAGCAGGAATCTGTGAAAACTTAAACTGTAGTCAAAACTAGAAATTAATCTGAGCACTTAAAAAAATACTGTCAGATATGGTAAAAATCTAACAACTCAACTGTTTGTCAGTGGCCTGGCTAACTTAGAATATTTGGAATTGGCCAGCCTTATCTTCTGGACACATAGATTAAAAAAACCCAGCTGCCTCTGACTGTGTTTGTTTTATAGAAAGCAATAAGGGAGTTGTCACTCAGAGTAGGGCCTGATGTGAGAACTGTGCCGGGCTCTTGATATTCATGTCAGGGTTACTAAAACTGTTGGGTGGCTCCACTAGCTGGGTGCTGTGTGCCCAAAGGCCAGCAAACACCACTGTATAAACTGGGCTGTGTGAGCACTCTAGCTGTGTTCCAGTTAGTCCAAGATTTATTTTACTGACTGGAAAGCTGTCCACCAAGGAGGCCGTGGTGGTAGAGGCATCATGGAAGCTGTGCTGATGTAGCTGCAGCGCTGTGCGTAGGCAAGGCCCTTAGTCAAGACACATGGCTTGTTGCCTAGTGTCTCCCAGCAGCCAGCTATGTGCTCAACTCTCCTCCCACATCCTGAGATTGTCTCCCCCAGGGCAGAATAGGGGAAGTTAAGCTTGCTCTGATAAAGGGGGAGGGGTGTTAAAGCAAGCATGCCTTTTCTTGTAACAGCTTTATCCTTGGGGGAAATCTGCTGGGAACTACCTAAAGTCCTGTAGGATTTAACAGGGGAACTGCCTCTTACTGGAAGGTAGGGGCACAGCAACACTGATTCTTGACATGGTTCGAGCCTCCAAGAGAAGGTAGAAGATCTTGGGACACTTGCTATCGGTCTGTTAGGGTATGTGCCCAATCCTGAGAGGATATTTTGTGGTGTAAGGGCCATTTAGCTACTGGAGGAATCAGTGGACTAAAACTTTATGACCGGAAACATCACTGAAGCTTCTGGGTTTGGCTTTCTTGTTAAGATGTCTTCCTATAAGCAGAAGACTTCCCCTTCAGCAGCCCTGGCTTGCTTCCTGGGAATCCTGGTCTTGTTAGTGTGTAGCATTAGCTTCAAAAGGGTCTTTGTGGCCTCTTCTCCTGCCACAGCTGCAGTCTCCTGCTACCCTGCTACCCTCTGTGGAGATGGTTGGAATCATCCTCAGGTTGTTGAGGAGCAAAGTGATCCACCCAAGGTGCCTGCCCAGCATAGCTGCATCCCTGGGGACGTTTTCTTCACTGCCTTCCTTCCATTGCTTTGCCTCAGTGTGATTATCACCTGCAAGGTCCTACATGTGCTCCTGTGATCTGAGGCTTAGCAGCAGTCTGGGTGTTGTGCTGTTCCCATAGACAGCAAGAGATGTCCTCCAGACCTTTCCCACTGGTACTGTAAGCAAATGTGTTTTCATGCTTGTTCTGCTCCCACTTGCAAGCCGTGTAGTCAGATCAGCATGATGCCTCCTCATGAGAAGGTGGCTGTTGTGATGGCCAAACCAGTAGGAATCGGAGATCAGTTTTTGGCATTAGGGGTGGGGTCTAGTCCTACGTAGTTTGGACTTTTCTAGGGTAGAGTCATAATTAACTATGGCAGCTTTACAGTCAAAAACTTGCTCAAATCCACAGCTAGTATTTAAACTTTGTGCAACATAGAACAACTCTTGTCTGGAGAAGTGCCAGGAGGTGTAGCAGGCCTGTGAATCAGCGAGGCTTGGACTGAAGAGCTTGGCTTTGAGAACCTGGGCTTTGAGCCTAACTGATCATATGCATCAGTGCCTCTCAGGAATGCAGTGCTCTCCAAATCTCAGCCCTAAGGGAGCCACAGCTGAGCTGAGACCTCAGGCAGGGCAGGCCTCTTCTCATGTGCAGGTCCTGCAATGTCAGTGCAGACATGGCCCCTACCTGTGGCATTGCTTCTGCCTTCCCTGTGTTGTCGGCACTCTGGCAAGCTGGATGTTGGCATGTCTCCTTCCAGTGAGCTCTGAGTCCTTGCTCACATACGGGATGTGTGATAGAGCCTCCAGCTGAGGGTTGAGGGGATATCTGAGGTAAACTAAAACCCGACTACCACTGATAGGAGTGTCTATCCCGGCACTGGCTCTGGAGCATCCTTGATCACACCAGGAATCTCTTATGCTCAAAACTGTTCCAAAGTTTGTTTCCCAGCTGGGTTTTCTGCCTGTTTCTCCAGCTGCATGTTGCCCCATCATTCTCTTCCTTTAGCACTGAACTGTGTTAAGAGCATGTTACCCATGAACAGGACACAGCAGAGTATTTGTGTAGGCCTGGTGTCGGCTCCATCTGGGAGCTACTTCAGACCATGTCTGTTGGCTTTTAGCACCGTGTCACACTGGCTTGGTGCTTCTGTTGAAGCAGACAATGAACAGAACTTGAAGCCATGTGGCTGAGCTGCTATTGCTGGTTCCTAAGCTTCACTCAGTTCTAGAGCTGCTGCTCCAGCACTGGAGGCTGCAACTCTGCCCTCAAAAGGAAGTGGAAATTTACTGCAGACAGATGTAATCTAAAAAGCTAATTCCTCTGGGATACTGAACCATGTTCTAAGGTTCAGTTTTGATCTGAGCCATGTCAGTGCGCTAGCAGGCATCTAAAGCTCCAGGCTGTTCTTCAGGAAGGTGAAGCTTTTGGCATAGGACTCTCAGATGGGGGTGGGATGTACTGGACAGTGTATTTACACCTGACAGCTTGCAATGTAATGTTTTACACAAGGTATCAAAAATTAAGTTGTAGCTGAGGCTTTCAGCTCCATGAACAGAGGTAGTTTCTGCCTCACAGGGCTGTCTGGGAAAGGTACCAACTGGACAGAAGCCTGCTCTTGGTGAAGCAGCTCAGCTGCCTGCTGAGCTGCTCCTCTTGAGAAGGGAATGAGGAGCTGTGCTTGAGCTTTTGGCTGGGTACCAGCAGGAGGGAATATATTGGTTAGAACAGCAACATAAACGTGTTGGGAAGAAGGAGGTGGAAATCAGTTTTTAGATGCTACTGTAGAACAGCAGCTAGAGTGTACCCTTCAGTGAAGCTGTCACAAGAATATCTTGCCAGGTGCTTTTGGTGTGGGCTCTGCTTGAACTGACTGCTGCTCCATGGTGCATCTGCAAGGCCTGAAGGCACCTCTGATTGCATGGACTGTAGAGCCCATTGCCTCAAAAACAACCTATTTACAGGGAGCAGTTCTTGCAAATTGTCAGCCCAAATTACAAGATGTTCCTGATTTCCTTTTTAGACACAGCACGTGTCCCCACTAAATGTGAGGCTTTTCTTGATGGTATTTTCCAGTGAGCTGGGGAAGCTGAACTCCTGATAGTCCTGTCATGGGAGTGGGAGAGTACTGTCCTGCCTGTGCAGCCTTTGTCAGTGCAAGACTCAACCTGCTATCATAACTTCCTATGCCTCTGTAGTAGTGCTCCCTGTGAGGATACTGGATACATGTTCTACCTGTAGAGCACCCAGGTTTGGTAAGGAAAAGGTGCAGACTCTGTAGCAGTCAAAAACATCAAAGGCAGCCATATTTCTAGTTTCTTCCTTGAAGGCAGCTTGGCATTTCTTAAGTCATGTTGATATGAAGTTAGTAGCCCCTGCTGATTATCTTCTGACTGCTGCTGTGCTTTTGCCCAGCTGAAAAGACAGGACTTGTGTCACTCTTGGGAGAATGCAAGTGACATGTTTAATGTTCGTATTTGTTGGTCTCAGATTTGTGTTGAACTGTTCAGGCAGTCACTTGTAGCTTTGTATTGGTTGACACCTTCTTAGCAATGTCCTCTGACCAGCCAGTGGGAACCAAGCTGCTGTTAAATTGTAACTGGAAAAGCTTTTTCTGCCCCATCTGGGGCTCTGCTGCAGTTGGAGTTTGAGGCTTCAATACAAAGGGTGTCTGGACTGCTCAGACACTGTACAACCAGGAACTGGGACTCTGGTTAACTAGTGGCCATAATAGGCTATGCCTTCCCTCAGGATGAAGCCTTGCTTTTTCAGAGCAGCTGAAAAATTGGAGCAAATTCATGTATCTACTGAAAGGTTTGGCTAAAGCACGGCAAGGTGCAGTGTGACTATGGGGCAAGTGGTATGTGCCAGGCTGTTTGGTGTGCTTGGGCCTCTAAAAACAGAATAAACATTCAGTGACCATCTCATTTCAGTGGCTGAAGATATAAGCAGACATAAGCCCTTGAGATGCCAAACGTGCTAGGGAACTTGATACTTTTGAGAGGGAACTGGTTCAGTCTGACTGAGCTGGTCCTGAATAATATTTCTAGCTTCAGTTTCCTTGAAGAAATGCTGAACCCAGTGAGGGAGGAGGGAGGGAATAAAAATAGCTCTCTGTAGTACAGAGACATCCATGCTAGAGAACAGTGAGTAGAGGTGCTGTTTCTGTGTCAGAAGTGCACTTGGCTGCATTTTGGGACACTCTTCCCACATTTCAGGACAGAAGGTTCTTCCAGAGCACAAGGGGAAGCTCTTGTCTGGTCACTGTGGTGAGCGTGCTGCCATGTGTGGTAGCCCCTAATGGACACCTGATCTGTCCACATCAGCTTGTTCATGGTTGGGGGTTTTTGTTAAAGGTCCTGTGGTGTAGCAGGAAAGTGGAAGCTCTGCTTATCAGCCATGGCACCCAGAGCAGACCTGCAGTGATTCAGGTTCAAATACACCTTTTTGTGGGATACCTGCTTGCTCTTGTGCTGCCTGCTGGGAGAGGGAGCAAAACTAGGCATCCATAACTCTGAGTTTAGCTGTGCTCAGTGCCTGCTGCCCTACCACTTTGTGCCTGGTTGGTGTGGTGTTAAATATTCCTGGCAGAGGACGTAAGGATGAGATGTGCTGTCCAGCATCCTCACTTCAGCCCTGAGCTGGTTGCTGAGAAGGTGCAGGTGGCAGGCTGATAGCTGTAGTAACAGGGAGCTCCTGGTCCAACATTCCAGCCTCTATAGACATGTTAGGATTGTGATTCCAGCTGTTCAATAGCAAAACTGAAACAGTAAAGACTGCTCAGCAGCTTCAAAACTGGTATGGGTATGCTGCTGCTTAGGGAGCCTTGTCTTCCAAGGAGGTGAGATTCCCCTAGGGCTGGATGCTTTCACACTGAAACTGTCCATGAGCCATTTAGAATATTCCTTTTGCAAAGCCTGCTTCTGTTAAAGCATAGCTAATCTGAGGTCTGGTGAGCCATCAATGCAAACTGCTACTGTTCCTGCTTGTACCAACCCAATTAATATTAAAATGCCTACATTGTGACTTGACACGTGAACATCTCTAAGGAATTTGTAACCCTCCATTTCTGCTTTGAGTTAAAGCAGCTGCCTTAATATAGCAAGGGAAAGGACAGTTGTAATGTGCTCTGAAGCAACAAGGGAAACCTAATTAGACTTGGCATAGGCTTTATTTGCTCTTGCATCTAAGCTGTAGAGCTGTGAAGCTTCATAGGATGGGTTTTGACTTTTCCTTTCAGATTAGCTAAACCAGTGATGCTTGCAGCAATTTTCCCTTGCAGCTGCTGCAGGTGAGCGTTAAAGGTAATAACAGTATTGTGGGATAGAGTGTGCTATACCAGCTTAATTTCTTGAGGGTCAGCATATCATTAATGGCTTGTTTGCTTAGAGTATAGGCATTAAAAATGGAGTGGAAGGTTTCCTCTCCTGTATTAGAGACAGCTGTGTCATTTCTTTGGCACTGTTAAGCCAGGAGGAGGAATGGTTGTGGTGATCAGCCTTGGCTGATGTGGAGTGTCTGGTGGCTCCGGAGCAGGGCTGCCTGGGTGTGCTGCTCTAGGCTGTGTTCTGAGCAGTCATGCAGATGACTTCGCTCAAAAAGATTTCATGTAGTGTGAAACAGCTGAGTCTTGGATCAAATCTTAACAAACAAGTTTTATTTCGTGATTCCTCTGAAGAAGGAAGTGTTTGTTCAGAAGTGCTCCCGGGACTGGACACAAGCCCCATGTGAGCTCTCACACTGCCATCTGAAGGGTGTGTGCCTCAACAGGGTGCTGCTGTGGAGTAATTGTGTCAAATACCATAAGGCAAGACAAGCTGCATTCTATAGTGCAAAATAGTCTTAGTGCTGAGTCAGTGGGACTCCAGGCTATCTCAACTCAACCATTTTCTACAGGACCTGAGGATGTGTTTCCTTGTGGTACTGGGCAAGGAATAACTCTGAAGCCTTGGTCTGTTTATACCTGCAATAGAAGATTATTAAAGAGGGCTTGGCCCATCAGCTGACTGGGCTTCAAGGCAGCATCGGTCAAGCCTGGTAGAACAAGGGTGTGAGACTGGGCAGTGTCCATGCTGGTCCCTGGCAGGGCTGCAGTTCCTCACTGTCCCATGGCCCACACCAAATATGAAGCTGCAGCAGCTCTTCCTGGGCTATGGCTCACATCCGTTGCATCACCTGGGATGGAAGCTGAGTGTCTCACCTGCCTGGTGTTGATGGGGCAGTGACAGCCCTTCACACTGCTGGGTAACCTGTCAGCTATGACAAGAAGGCAGTGGCAGCTCTGACTCAGCCTGACTTCCTATGTCTGCAGGTGGCTGCTCAGCTGAGTTGCTTCTAAGGTGATGAATCCTGACAGAGCAGTTTTCCCTCCTCTCACAGTGGAACTTCAGGCTATGTTGAACTTGGGAGATAAGCATGCAGTGTGATTTAGTGTTGCAATTTAGGGCTCTGCAAATCCCTCCCTAAGCACGAGAACTAATGCCAGCTTGTCCAAAGCTGCTTCGAATACCAGGAGGCAGTGAGCTGCAGCAGCAAGTGATATTGGAAACACTCTGAGGAAAATAGAAGCAGTTCCCAGAAGCATGCTGGGTTCTGGCACAGCCACTTCCGGGTGAGTTGTTTTCCTCTGTCCTGAGGAAATCAGGTGACTTGCACTGGACCTGAACCTATGCAGATGTTTTTCATGACAGTTCAGTGTACACAGCTGTCTTAAGGCTGTTTTAAAGCCTGTTCACTTACTTCTTCCTCCATCTGGGCTGCTTGTGCTGCACAAGTCTCTGGCTTGGCTGGCAAAAGTGTCGCTTGTTATGTGCTTTGTGAACACAGGAGGTGCAGGCTTGAAGGGACTTCTGTGCTCTGTTCTAGCCATGGCTATAGGGGAGACAAGCAATGGTCTGTGCATCTTGGCAAGAGCAGAAGCAGAGCTCAGTGTTGGTGCAGTTGACAACTTTCAGCTGGCTCTATCTGGGTGAGCATAGCTGGACTGTCAGCTGGATCAGTGAACAGTGCAGCCCACTGGAAAAGTGTGGTGTTGACACTTGCAGAAACTGTCCTTCACGTGCTCTCCGGCATCTGCTAACACCCATCTAAGGCTGGCATCAGCCCTGTGGGTGACCTGTCACTGCTGCTCACTGCACAGCCCCTGGCTGTTATCTCCTCAGCACTGAGTCCTGTTTAGGTGTATCTGAAGGATCTCATGAGGTTATACAGGAAAAAAACCCAGAAGGGCCAAAGCCCAACTAGAACTTAATCTGACTGCTGCTGTAAAAGATAATAAAAAGTGTAAAGAGTGTTTTTGTGCATTAGTAACAAAAGAGAGCAAAGAGGCATCCCCATCCTTTATCAGATATGGAGGGAAACATAGTGATAAAGGCTGAGGAAGAGGCCTGCTACATGACTTACACACACTCAAGACTCAGTGGTTTGTGCGTGGGTACTGAGGGATCTGGTGGAGGTGCTCCCTGAGCCCCTTTCAATCCAGCAGTCGTGGTTCCTGGGGAGGTCCCTGTGCACTGGAAGTTAGCAAATGAAGCGTCCATGTACAAGAAGGGTCAGAATCAGAAGGAGGATCTGTGGAAGGCCTGTTAGTGTGACCTTGGTGCCAGAGAAGGTTATGGAGCAGATATCTTGAATGCCACCATGCAACATGTACAGGACCTGGGTGATCCTAGAGGCCTTTCCCAACCTAAACAACCCTGTGACTGTGAGGTGGGTACAAAAAGTCCAAAAAGTGTAGCTGTAGGTGCATCACTACAGTGGTGCAGGGGTGCTCCTTCAGCTTCTGCAGCATCCACTGCCAGCAAAGGCTCTTCATGTCTTCTAACCCTCAAAGCTTGAGATGGTTAAGATCTTTTGCAACTGGACTAAATCTAGTGAGAGGCTTTTACAGCTTGAAGCCTCCTGTAGTAGTGGGGTGAAATGGCTGTGGTTATCTAGCACCTAAGGCTGTTGTATATCCCAGGAAGCACATAAGGATCAAGCTGCTTGAAGACATAAATCCCTGTTGTAGAAGCAAAGGCCTCCTTAGCTGTGAAAATCAGGAATAGCTCCTGAAGAGTAGGAGTTGTGTGCTATAATGAACGTGATATAGCAGGATGGGAATTTTAGGGTAGGCAAGTCCATACTCTTTGGAGTCAAGTAGCACAGCTGTAGCCATCCTGTGGCTCCTCTTGCTGTACTGAACCTGCAGGGCTCCTTCAGGAAAGCCAAGTCCTTGTGTTGTGGAGCAGGTCAGTACCAAAACAGGGTCTGTGATCTGATCCAGCACATAAGAGTGGCTGGCCCACCCCCTCCCCAGAGGTATGGAGAAGAGCCTCAGGGTAGGAGGGGTGTGCTCAGCCCCTGGACAGATCCTCTACTTGCTCTCACCATGCTAAAGAATATCCAGAAGTGTATTCAGGCCTGCTGCAGCTGATGAACTTGTAGCTGCCTCATGGTCTGAAGGAGACCTGGGAGCAGATGAGTGTGGAACTCTGAAGCTCAGCTCTCTTTAATTGGGTGTACCATTAGTGGCCAGTTTAGAGCCTCCTGCCTATGAAGTTTTGACAAACAAGTCATCATCTGATGGAGTGGATGGCCATCAGTGGGCTGAATGTTGAGGTTTGTCACTGTAACCTTATTACACCAAAGCTGAGGTGGCAGTAGTCAGCTTCCTGTGCCCTCAAGAAAAGCCACAGTCTGGTAGCAGTTTGCTTTGTAATTCAGCTGCCCTGTGTGGCTGTTGCAGCTGCTTCAACCCCAGCATGTCCTTGGGATTTGGTTCTTTCACAAAGCACAGCTGCTGGAGAAAGCTACCCCCTCTCCAAGCTCATGATGGAGGAAATGCTGCTTTTTTTTTCCTTATTTTTTGTTGGAAAACTACTGAACAGCACAAAAAAGCTTGAGTGTGGTATTAGACACATGCCTGCTTACCCCTCACTTTGTGGCATGTGTAAGAATTATTAGCCTGTGTTGGGAGCTGGTATGATTTACTGCACTGCCTCAAGTCAAGGGAGATGGCCTGGGCTAGTACATCTCCCAGATGGCCTGGAAATGGGATCCAGAAGGGCCTTGGTACAGTAAGTGACAAGTGCTCAGCTCATCTGATATTAAATTGCCACTGCTGGTCTGGCATGGCCCAGCCTGTGCAGTGGGCAGACACCTGGGCAGTACTGAGTGTAGCCTTGAACTGGAGTCTGGTTTCAGGACTACTGGGCCCTGCCTGTCCCTGGCTCCTTGCTGGGAGTCAGGTTTCCCAGCCTCCAAAATTGCTGCTTGCTTTCTTGAGGAATGACATACTAATAGTTTGTGATGGGATTGTTCTTCCTTTCTAGTGTGAAAGATGACTTCTAGGAAGAAAGTGTTACTGAAAGTCATCATCCTTGGAGACTCTGGGTAAGTGAAAGAACCTTTAAGATGCTAATCTGTATCTGGCTAGAGCAGTGCTCTTGACTAGTGGGAGCCTGGATGCACTGTAAGAAATCAGCAGTGCTGGGAGGAGAGATTTTACAGCCCATGATAGCTGTGTCACCTCAGGTCTAGGAACTCTTCACTGCCCTCTGTCTTGAATGTGTCCCTGCAGTATCCTGAGGTCCTGTCACAATATTAAATGGGGAAAATGTGATGGGCAGGCCACTGGAGTAGCAAGAGTGGAATAACCTTCTGCAAGGAGGACATGTCCTGTTGGAATGAGTGTTTCACTTAAAAAAAATAAAATACAAAACCCCAAAACCACTAGTAAGCATTCTTAGGTGGCTTCCTAAAACTCTGTCAGAGACATAGTCTGTACTGAGCCATCTGCTTTGCTTCTCTGGGCTGGCTGGAGCACGCCCCTTGGAGTGAAAGGCTTTGCTCTGTGCTCTCAGCGAGGAGTCTGCTCTGCTGTCACAGGTTGCTCGCTGTGCAGGCTGTAACCTGATTCCCATGACCTCAGGTTTATTTATACTGCTGTCCCCAGCAAGCTGTTATTCAGGGAGTGTTTCTCAGCCACACAGAGGGCATGTGAGCCTCTAAGCTTGCTCTCGGGGGAGGGTCTCCACCTCTGGGTGCCTAGCAGATGTTTGTGTTTGTGAGCTGTTGCCATCTGAGATTGTCTGGTTTTCCACCTCCTCCTCCTTCTGCAGAGGCTGAAGATTACTGTTTGTGATGGGTTTCTCTGAAGCACTTCATCTTCCAAAATTGCCTTCATGGTCATAATGTGATGTCTGTTCCTTACCAAGGATCAGATTAGTGATGGGGAGGTGAGGTTTCTCAGGATGTAATCCTTTGTATCCTTGGGTAGCTAATGCTCTTACTCAGCTGGTGCCTCAGCATCTCTTGGTGTGCAAGCCCCTGCTAGCAGAGGTGGGTGCTTTGTCCCTGGCTGAAAAGCCAGGAGGTTATGGGCAGTGAAGGGCACTGGAATGTTCTCTTCAGGGTGGTTAACTCAAACACTGTTGTAGAAACAGCTTACCAAGTCTTTCTTTTTTGTGTTCCTGTGCAGGGTGGGAAAGACATCACTCATGAACCAGTATGTGAACAAGAAATTCAGTAACCAGTACAAGGCTACGATAGGTGCAGACTTCCTGACAAAAGAGGTGATGGTGGATGACAGGCTAGTGACAATGCAGGTAAGGAGGGACCCTGCTGCCAGGGCTGCCATCACCCTACTTGTGTGGAAGCATCTGCTCTGGTGTAGGGGTCAGTGTCCTGGGTGTGAGTCTTGTTTGCACTGAACTTTGTTAGACATAAGCGCTTCTGGGCTTCTCTGCAAATTTTTTCATGGGCTGAACAAGGGAATGCTAAGATTAATCTGGGTTTAGCTAACAGCAGTGTTGCTAGGCCCTGTTTAAAAAACTGGATTTGGTACTGTCAGTAAACTAGGTCTTGTTAGAAAGATTCACTTCCCTAGTGTTCAAGAACTGGAAAGGACTCGCTAGGTCAGCCATTTGTGTCACCCCAAGTCCTGTGGGGTATAGTGTTAACCTGCCAGCCTGCTTATGTCTCTGGTATCTGCAGCTTTCATCTCTCCATGGTGAAACTGACTGCAAGGCAGCAAAAGCTGCAGCCATCAGAGGAGTGTTTGAACTCTGCTGCCGTCCAGGTGCATGCAAGCACTGCAGACAGGTCACCTGCTGACCCTAATACCCAATCCTGCTTGTCCAGGACAAGGATATGTCCCTGGCTGAGGCTGAACAGAAAAAGGGTCAACTATCTTTAGAAGGTGTTTCTGGCTCCTGATGCTTAGTGCCTACAGAAATCCCCAAGCCTGCAGGTGCTGCTATCTGCCCAGCTGGGGACTATATATGCCTGGTGGGGAGTTTTGGAATGAATGCCCTAATTGCAGACTGCCTGTGTCAGAGTAGAACTGGCTTATCTGCCCTGTCTTTTGCTCCAGATATGGGATACAGCAGGCCAAGAACGATTTCAGTCTCTGGGAGTTGCCTTCTACAGGGGAGCAGATTGCTGTGTGCTGGTATTCGATGTCACGGCTCCCAACACGTTCAAAACCCTAGACAGCTGGAGGGATGAATTCCTCATTCAGGCCAGTCCAAGGGATCCTGAGAATTTTCCTTTTGTTGTGCTGGGAAACAAGATTGACCTAGAAAACAGACAAGTGAGTACTGGGACTTACTAACCTCCTCTTGAGAAACTGCTGGAGTGGGAGACCTTGTAGAAACACAGGAGAGTTACCTGAGAAACGGGAGTGGGAGGTGCCTGAGAGTGGCTCAGATGTTGTCTGCCACCGGAGAAGGGTTTCTCCTGCCTGGAGAGGTCAGGCCCCTGTGCACAGCATGCTTCTGCCCACTGGTGGAAGGATTGCAGCAGCTTCCTGGGGAGGGAGGTGCAAGGGGAGGAGCTGCTTCTCCTCCCCCAGATGTGCTGAGCAGCTCCTATGGGAGCAAGCCAGTGCTCTGTGGTCTCCTTGCCCTTGGGCAGGGTCTGTCAGGTGGTGGGAAGTGGTCTCCTGTGTTCTGTTTCAAGGCTGTGGCTTTGATGAGGTCAGAGCTGCTCAGGTTGGATATGAGGGATCTCTGGCCTTGCCCTGAAAATAAAACCCCTCCCTGCATAGCAGAAGGTAGTGATGCTGTTCTCTGTCCACCCAGGTCACCACAAAACGAGCACAAGCCTGGTGCTACAGTAAAAACAACATCCCCTACTTTGAAACCAGTGCCAAGGAGGCCATTAATGTGGAACAAGCTTTCCAGACGATCGCACGAAATGCACTTAAACAGGTAGGGAGGGAAGCAGTGTGCAGCCCTGCCCCAGAGCTGTGGGCAGCCTGGGGCTCACCCCCACCTTGCCCAGCTCCTTGCATGCTGGGAACTGTCTGCAGAGCATTGACTCCTCCTCCTCTCCCACTAGGAAACCGAAGTGGAACTTTACAATGAATTCCCCGAACCCATCAAACTAGACAAGACTGACCGAGCGAAGGCTTCTGCGGAGAGTTGCAGCTGCTGAGGGGAGTGGGAGGGGTTGAGCACAGTCCTTCACAAACAAATATCACACTTAGGCCTTCAAACACACAGCCCCTCTTCTGTGTTTAAAATGAAATTACAAAAAAAAAAAAATTGCATCTCCAGCTGCCAAAATCCACCCATCTCTCATGAGCATCTGAGTCCTGCACTTCAGAGCTCAGGTCCCCACACCATCCACATCACACTTCATGGTAACAGACCTTTCTCTTAGTTTAAAATGGAAACTGTTATGTATGTTTGGAACTGAATCTAATTCCGGGTGTCCAATGGAGAGAAACTGTTTACAGGTAATCTGTGTAACAAGTTACATACATTTTTAACTGTCTCGTGTTTTCCCCTGTGAAGGCTGCAGTTGGAAAGGCTGATTACCCATAGTTCATTGCAAGCTCAGCACTCAGTCAGACTAGGTTGAGTTTTGTATGTATCTCTGTTAATGCTTGTTACTTTTAACTAATCAGATCTTTTTACAGTATCCATGTATTATGTAATGCTTCTTTAGGAAAAATCTTATAGTACATGTTAATATATGCAACCAATTAAAAATGTATAAATTAGTGTAAAATTCCTGAATTACATGTTCAAGTACTGAAACACAGGTTGTGTAGAAAGTGAGGAGGACACTTGTGACCTGCGGCGTGCTAGCAACACAGAGTCCAGATAGAGGCAGTATTCTGTACAGTAGAGATGAACTATGTAAGCCTTCTTGTTTTGAGGCCAGAAAGGCTTCATCTTCTGGAAAAATCTGTCTGGCTTCCTTGTATCTAAATTCTCAGATTTGCATAACAGCATTGATATGCACACTGGATTATTGGATTTAAAATTAAATACAGCTATGAAATGACCTCATTTGTTCACCTCCCCTACTGCTTAACTCCTGACATCCTGGAGCGAGCATGAGGAGCCAGAGCTGAGGTGTGCCTGTGGCTCTTTGTGCTGTGGAAGGAGCTCCCACTTGGGGTGTGGTAGCTGTTTCTTGATGAATGACCTGGACTATGAATCTTCCCTTTCTTCTTACTGACTGCTAATCTGGATTTTTGGTATGGAAAAACTTGGCAATCTAGTCCCTTTCCTTTCTTCCTTTCTTCCTGGTATTTGTTCTTGCATTTGTAGCTTGCTTAAATGGAGCCCTTCTACCTGTTTTCCAGAGGTCTACATTCTAGTACGTAGGCTGAGCTCTTATGTAAAGAAACAAACATGATGCCAATAAACTTAACAAGAACAAACCTTCTTGTTTACTCCTGTTTCTGGCTCTTTTTTTCCTCCACTAACATGCTTTCTTTCCTCTGTCTAGTCACCATTCCAGCAAGCCAATGCTTGCTAACTGAAGGACAATTGTGCTTCTTCCTTACTATAAAGTTTGTGCCTTCTAGCTTGGTTTTTGAGAGTGAGGTGAGGCAGCCCTGCTTGCTTGGCTGGGGCACTGCTAGAGAGTTACCCCTCTGCTTCTCTGCAATCTGCTTGCAGGGCAGGAATGATGCTGGATCAGATCCCTCAGGGAGCACAGCCCTGTTCTGGGCGTGTGTCCTGGACAGCTTTTGTGTTTTGGGACAGGCTCTTAAAGCTCTTGCTGCCCTCCCCTTGGAGGGGTTGTGTGAGCAGAGCAGGCTCAGCCCTTCCTGCTCCCCAGCAAGGCTGGCCTGGGCTTCCTTGGAGTGAGTTGAGGGCCTTTCTGTGCTCCAGCCTAGTAAAATAAAGCCTTTAATTTCTAAATGCTGGCTATGACCCTGTGCTTGCACTCAGCAAGGCTGAGCTGACAACTGTACCCAGAGGAAGATGGAAAACAGAGTTTAGTGAAATGAGGGCAGTTATTTCAAGAGCTTTCTAACAGTTTTTGTGCTCCATATCCTATTTTATAGTGCTGTCCTATCATACTTCTCTCACTTGACTGGGCTTTTGCTGTCCACATCCATCTCAAATAACTGCACTAGCAATGTGTCCTGCTGGGACCACTTTTCTGTCTGTGTGCTTTTTGAAAGACTTGGACCTTCTGCTCATCTTCATTTAAAGTGTTGCTCTGCACTTGTTTTCTGTGGACACAGCTGGAATGTGGAGAAAGCCAAGCTGGGGGAGGGGGGAACAATAACCCTGAAGTTCTTGGGGAAAGGAGATGGTCTGAACTTTGCAGCCCGCTGCCTGGTCTTGGGTGGTGGGGCTGAGGCTGCAAGGGGTGTGGCTGAGCCCTCAAGCAATGCTGTGTTTAATGTCTTTCCAGTGAGACAAACTGGCAATAACCCAAGGCAGAAGGAAGAGTGCTCCAGATGAGGTGGGACAGCTGTGGGGCTCCTTGCCACAGGGTGTTATGGGTGCTTAAGGGGAGGGGAGAATTCCATTTGCCACCTACATATCAATGTTTTTACAGGTGGGAATACACAAGTGTACAAAATCCACTACAGAAGGCAAGCAGCACGGAACTGCTGCCCTGCTGTTACACTCAGGGCTGGTGGTGTCACAGATGGGGACTGATGTTCTGCATGAATCACTGTCATCACTGTGGTCTGGAGAAGCCAGCTGGACTGACTATTGCTGCAGGGAACACACACACTTAAAACCACTCCCTGCACCATTGGAGTCTCATGGCTTTTACTTTTGTGATGACCTCTGTTGCTGCTGCAGTGACAGTGTAAAAATGCATGTAAAAACCCACCATGACAGTGGGTGCAAGGGTGACTTGTTGCTGGGTGAATCCCAGAGGAAACCCGGCCCTGGTGCATGGAGGCAGTTGAGCTCAGGCGTGGTTTTCCTCTTTGCCCAAGTCCTGGCAGGGCAGGAGGGAGAGACCCAAAGAAGGAGCCTGACTGGACTAGGGGAGGGAAAAGCCTCAGCTGGCTCAGGACAGAAGTGGGTGAAGCTGAGCGAGGCGGTGGCAGGGCGGGGTGGGCCGAGCGGGCAGGTGCGGGGCCTGGCGGCGGCTGCTCCCAGCAGGGCTGGAACGGCTCGGAAGGCAGCTGTGCTGTGCGATGTGCACACATGGAAGCTGGGGAATCACACCACCACATCTGTGCTGAGGGGCTGCGGGGGGGAGCCGTGCCAAAGGGATTCCAGGCCGGAGGGCGGCTCGGAGCTGGGGAGGCCGGGGGGGG
>NW_005054339.1:5579352-5584790 GCF_000277835.1 Geospiza fortis | reverse complement strand
GCTGGAGCCCCAAACGGCAGCACCGCCCCAGCCCCAGGTGTGCAGGGACCCCCGGCGGGACACAGCCCGGGGCCCGCAGGGAAATGTGTGATACAAACACACAAACGTGCTCGGGTTTCTACAGGTGCACCAAAGGGCTTTAGGGTGTGCAAACACTCATCCTCACAAAGCAAACCTCTCTCTCAAACTTCTCCACATCCCTAGGATACTTTAACCCTTTAATCCAC
Source organism: Geospiza fortis (assembly GCF_000277835.1). NCBI lineage: Eukaryota > Metazoa > Chordata > Aves > Passeriformes > Thraupidae > Geospiza > Geospiza fortis. The sequence continues at coordinate 5,584,563 of NW_005054339.1, read as the reverse complement.
CGCCTAAGCATAACTAACTTCCTCAACGGAGGACACAGTTTGCACACCCAAACACAGTTACACCGGCAGGAATGTGTGTGTGAGAAACGCCAATCACTTGTTTTTAAAATTTTATAAGTTTAATAGTAATAAAATGGTTATAAAAATAGTAATACAATTAGAGTAATAATATTTGGACAAATTGAATTTGGACAATACAAGACAATAGAGACAAAAAGTTACGGAGGTCCGGGTACCTTTTTCTGGGCAGCATAAACCCCAAACAGGACCCACATTAACAAAGGATTAACCCTTAAAAATAATAGCCTGTATAGCCTGCTGCATATTCATACACCTCATACATGATGCATAAATTCCATATAAATACAGGATTCTGTCTGGTCACTGTCAACTTCTTCCTCTGAATCCTGACAGAGCCTTCAAAGCAGGAAGAAGTTTGTTTCTTCTGATAAGAGGGCAATAAATTCTTTTTCTCTGAAAGATTTAGGTGTCCCGTGGCTGCTATCTCAGTGTGAGTCCTTTCTTTAAAAAAAAAATATCCTACATAGCATAGTTTCTATTTTAACATTTTTTATAACCTAAAACTATATCTAACACACTACTTAAGAGAATTAATACAGCATTACTTTCTAACACAACACATATAATATTAATTTTAATATTTGCGAAAAGCCAATCATAGAATATGCATTTTTCACAGTGTGTATGTATTTATTTACCAGGACACATCTTTTGGAGAGCAAAACCACAGGGGAAGCAGGAGAGCACAAAGAAGCACAGACACGGAGTTGTGTGTGTGTGAATTGCTGTGTTACACAGGCAAATCTCCCAAGGCTCAGACAGCACGAGTCATTACAGGTTTCTGTTTGAGACACGTGTGGTTGCTGCCTCTACCCATGTAAACACATGTAGCATAAAACAGTTTTTTCTTCATATACATACATATATATACTCAGAAAAGGACAAAAAAACCCTCACACATAGTTATGGCTACACCCACATTTACTTTATTTCTATATTTATATCAGAAAATTTAAATATTAATTACATAGATATGCACATATACAAAGGTATGTATGTCTTTGTGTTAGTTACTGCCCCCATACATGGAGAGACAGAGATGATCACACACATTCAGACACATTTTAAATGATTTTATGCTTGTATTTTTATGGGTGTGGGTTTTTTCTCTTTGTCTATACACTTCTCTGTGTCTATTTTATATATATATAAATATTTTTATATACTTGTATATCATTTCTTTATTACTGTCTGGTCTTTATATAAAAGAGTCATTTACATGCAGCTCTGTATGTGTAGTTTAGCTATTTTTATATTTCTTTGAGAAAGAGAGGAGGGGAAGGGAGACAGAGAAAGAAAATTAAATACAGACATGTAAATAAATATCTAATTAAATTGGATGTAGAGGTGGATATGGGAACATTTGTGTGTGAGTTGGGAGGGGGAATGACTGGCTCCCTTGTGCTTGCTCTCCATATACAAATGCATGCAGACAGAGAATATATGTCCAGATCAATACATGCACACACACACACTGTATATACATCCCAGATATTACATATGGGGGCAGAAGAGAGGATGGGAGACACCACAGCCTCACACACACACACACAGATATCCCACATGCATTTTTACAGGGGGAGGGATGTGATGGGGGTATTCTGTGTAAGTCTTTCTCTCCTTCTTGGGGGAAAAAGGAAAAAATGGGAAGAAAGGTAGAAAATAGACACACACACTGTCAGTTACATATATAAGAATGAGTTACATATATGAGTAAATGTTTAAATAAAGTGTGTGTGGCTGGAGACATGGGGAATGCTCTGTATGTGTGGGTAGTGCATGTGTGCTTCATATTTGTACACATGCACGTAGGTGTGTGTGTGTGCAGCAAGAGAAACACTGAGCAGCTCAATCTCACTGTATATATATGTACAATTTCACATTTACGTATATGTGCATGCAGGGAGAGAAAGGGCATTGTGTGTTTTAAGGATACAGTGTGTGTGTGTGTGTGTGTGAATATCTCTAATTATATATGTAATAATATACAGAATGCTGTATTGATATGTATGTGGATATATAGCAAAAGAGATTGTGTGTTAGTATGAAAAATCTTGGTGAATATACTTATCCATATCCATATAAGTGCAGAGAGAGGTGAATGAACAGGTCACTCCCTCTGCCCTCCATATATAGTATATATGCATATATGTGTGTGTGTATTTATGGAAAGGGAAAAGTGTGTGTGTGAGAACAACTCTCTCCCTGTAGATGCATATACACCTATGGGTGTGTATATAAATAAATAAATATATTTTAGGTGAACGTGTATGCAGAGAGCTCTCATCCCTTTCTAAGCACAGATCTATGCATGCACATGGAGTGAGAGAACTATGCACATTTGTGAACAGCTCACAGGTTCTTGCTCTATAAATATACATGAGTGTGCAAACAGAGCTTTCTCCAGTTATATATGTATATATGGATATATAAAGAGAATTCTCTGTGGGAAGTTTATATATATATAGATATAAATATATGTATGTATATAGTCTATTACAAAGAAAGGCATTTCATGGGTGAGAACATAGGCATACAGAGAATATACATCAGAAACTGTTGTATGTGAAAACAATTCTCAGTGTGCGTGTATATATGCACATCTATAAATATATAGCCTATATAATATAGAAATATACTTTATAAATACCATACCTGCTATTTCATCCCTCTAGTATCTAAGTATATATATGTATACATACATGGAGTGTGTGCATGTGTGTAGCAAGAAAGTCGTGTAATTGTATGGAAGAACAACTGTCTCTCTATAGATACAGGTATATAAATATGTATATCTGTGTGCAGGAAGAGAGGAAGAGAACTGTGAGTCTTAACAGCTCTTTAAGTACAATACAGAGTGGGAACTGTGCATGAAATCTGTATATATATGTATATATGCATCTATATGTTCATATATAAGGCAAGAGAGAGTACCATGTGTGAGAATGGCTCTTACCAGCTCTACTCATGTGTGTACATATGGAGAGAGAATATATCAGCATATATACATAGATATGGATATATTTATGTATCCCAGAGAGTTTATATGGAGGGGGGGCAAAGAGAGAGAGAGAGTCATGGAAACTGTGTGTGTATGAATTGCCCTCATTCATTTTGTTATTTATATATGTCTAAATCTATAGATGTGTCAAGAGAGAAGATGTGTGTGAGCAGAGACTATGGTTAGTGTGAATTCTTCACACAGACTATTGCTGTGCAAAGATCTTTGCGTGTGTATGTGTGCATTTATTTATATATAACAAGAGAGTTCTGTGTGTGCAAAATTTGGGCTATCTCCCACGTGATACATGTATAATGTATAATGTATGTATAAGTATGTAGTGAATTATGTGAGAAAACAGGCTCTCGTGCATACATATATATATATTTACAGACACATATATATGCATATATCTATACACACACACATATATATCTATATATATATAGATATATTACAGCTTTCTCCCTAAATAGTATTAGTATATGCATAGCCATGTAGTGAGCAAATTATGTGTGTGAACAGCTCCCCCCTAACTCTCTATGTTCCGTTAGAATTACATGTGAACATCTGTGTATATAAGGCTATGTATGTATATTTGCATATATACATATCTATACAGGAACAGAAAGGACTGTCATGTGTGAAAACAGCTCAGTGTATAGGTATATATGCATATACATGGACAGAGAACACTATGTATAAGCAATGCTGTCTCTAATTATATAGTATAAATTCATATATAGATAATTATTAGTGAACACTCTCTGTACACATGTACATTATACAGAGCCAGTACTGAGTGAGAAAAGCTCTCTCTCTCTCTCTGTAATGTATCACATACAGAGAAAGAATTATACAGAGATGATGCAATTATATAGGGCAGGGAGAGAGACAGAGTGATGGAAAATGTGTGTGTGTGAGACAATAGGTCTTGCTCTTTTCCTCAGGTATATATGCACAGGTATTTATAGACAGCAGGAGAGAATAATGTGTGTGACCAGCTCTCACTCTGTGTCTCTGTGCATACCTGTATGGATGTATACAGTGAGAGAGAATAGTGTGCATGGATTTGTGTGCACACAGAGGGGCAGGAGAAAGGAGTGTGAGTGCTTATCCCCAGATCAGTACATATTGCGCACATTATGCATGTAGGTCTGTGTGTGCACAGTGAGAATGTTTGAACAGCACGCTCGCTCTCATCCCGTTTCTAAAAATGCCAATGTGTGGGTATATATAGCCAGAGAGAGCTGCCTGTGAGCCTCTCACACTGCCTCTGTAGATATCTGTGTATGTATGCATGTATGGGAGAGCTGTGTGTGTGAACAAGACTGGCTGTGTCCATACAAGTGTGAGCGTTCATGTGGGGACAGAATGTGTTTCTCTGTGTGTCTGTGTTGTGTGTCTGTGTGTGTGTGTTTTTGTGTGTGTTTGTGTGTGTGTGTGTCTCTGTGTGTGTTTTTGTGTGTGTTTGTGTGTGTGTGTCTCTGTGTGTTTTTGTGTGTGTGTGTGTGTGTGTGTGTTGGAGCTATTTTCTCCCATCCTCTGTGTTTCTCTCTCACACACACAAGCAGCCTCCCCCACCCATTCCATTCACACACATATTTCCACGTGTGTGTTCCGTTCCCTGCCCTGTCCTTGGAGGGGAGGGAGAGCAGCCCTGACTGACAGCCCTGCTCTCTGTGGCTGGGGGTTGGTGCTGGATGGTCCCTGTGCTGGGCGGTCCCTGTGCTGCTCCCAGCCACACAGCCGGGCTGAGATCAGTGCACTCACTGCCCAGCCCTGCTCGCACATCCACCCACCTATACACGTGCATTGTTCTTAAATTTTCATATGTCTATGCCAATATTTTTAAATATATAGCTATGTCTTTATGTGTATGCATGCACTTACATTTATTTTAAATTTACTGTAGCTATTACATTAAACAAACACTAAACAGCGATTAGATATCGCACATCTGTAACAGACACAACATACATACCAACCACACTGTGTAGCCGGCTTAGCTGTAAGCTTCCACCCGGCCACAGGGTTCCATTTACACGTGCACAGGTGTGTGTTTGCACGTTACACACCTACACATCATTCCCCCCCCGGTGCCAGCCGTGCAGGCGGTGGCTGCCGTG
>NW_005054339.1:5576814-5577440 GCF_000277835.1 Geospiza fortis | reverse complement strand
AAGGAAGAACAAGAAGAAGAAGAACCAGCCGGGCAAATACAGCCAGCTAGTGGTGGAGACTATCCGCAAGCTGGGCGAGCGCAATGGTTCCTCGCTGGCCAAGATCTATAACGAGGCCAAGAAAGTGGCTTGGTTCGACCAGCAGAACGGCAGGACTTACCTGAAGTACTCAATCAAGGCACTGGTACAGAACGACACGCTGCTCCAGGTCAAGGGCACCGGCGCCAACGGCTCCTTCAAGCTCAACAGGAAGAAGCTGGAGGGCGGCGGGGAGGGGGGCGCGGGCAACAGCGCCCACAAGTCCCTCAAGAAGGCGACGGTCTCCTCGACCCGGAGGGCGGAGAAGCCCGCGGCCAAGAGCAAGAAGCCCGAGAAGAAATCGCACAAGAAGGGAGCCGGCGGTGCGGCGGCGAAGAAGGACAAGGGCAAAGCCAAGAAGGCCACCAAGAAGGGAGCCGCGTCCCCCGGGGGCAAGAAGGTGAAGAAGTCGGCAAAGCCCAAGGCGCTCAAGAGCCGGAAGGCATGAGACCGAGGCGCAGGGAGCCTCCCGCCGCCCTCTGGGCTGAGAGCCCCGCGGCACAGACTGCTCTGAGGACAGACCCCAGGGGACCCGCTTTGTCTTTGTG
>NW_005054339.1:5571128-5575535 GCF_000277835.1 Geospiza fortis | reverse complement strand
AGGGTTCAGGAACCCCCAGGCCGGCTGTGCTGAGCCCTGGCAGCGCTGCCATCGCCGCAGCTCCCAGCCCCACAGCACGGCCCTGCCCCGTGCCGACCCCAGCCAGGGAGAGTTTCGGCAGCAGCACTGCCCGAGGGCTGCTCCGGCCCTGCTGAGCCCTGTGCTGGATGCTCCCTGTGCCTAGGGAACACAGCATGGATCAGGCCCATCCAGCATCTCCAAGGAGCAGGTGACAGGGACAGCAGCCAGTGGGGCCCAGGGACTGTCACACCAAGCCTTTCAGCACCCCTGGGAAAGGCACAGCCCCTTCCTCAGGGCCCCAGTCAGGCCTGCTTTATCCCTTTGTTCCCTGGAGAGCAAGCAGGGAGAAGGGAAGCAAGTTTTACTCCCTGAAGAAATGTCCTTTTGCTATTCCAGCAAGAGAAGGCAGCCATGCTCCTGGAAGAGACCAGCCCTGGTGTGCCACAGAGGCTGCAGTCTCCCTCCAGGTCTGTATTGAGAAGCAGCAGTCCCCGTCGTGCTGGCCCACAGCAAGCCTGGGACAGATCTGCTGCATCCTGGCACGGACCTGCATTGTGTCCTGAGTCAGTAGCTGCAGGTTAGGGAGGATCAGAGGGGATGCCCTCACCAAGGGCTGGGACACAGGGGCAGAGGGGCCACCCTGCTCCCCAGGAGGGGAGGTTAAACCAAGCCCATCTCAGGGCTCGGCTCTCCTCGGCACTCATCTGCACGGCAAACTGTAACCACCTCTCCAGGCAGACCTGCAGGCACATTCCTGTGGGCAGATAAAGGCAGAAGCAAGGCAGTGACCCTTCAGCTGCCCAGCACAGGGAAGGCAGCAGGGTGAGACACTGTGCCAATCCAGCTGGAGCTGCCTTACCTCACAGGCTGAGCCTGTCAGAGCCATGATGCTGGGGCATCCCTGAGTGAGCTCCCCTGGGCGCTGCCAACTGTGAGGACCAGGCTCTGGAGAGAAACCCAAGCCCTGGGGACTTTGAAGAGCCAGTGACTCATCTCATCCAAGTGCCAGAGCTGAGGGACACAGCTGGCAGAGAATGTGCTGCACGTGGTGATGCACAGCAGCTCCCACAGCAGGCAGCTTTCAGCTCCCAGTCTGTGCTCATCCCATCTTCAGGTACCCAGGAGACAAGGGAACAATCCTGCAGCCTCCCAGCCCTCTCCTTAAGGGAAGCACAGACCAAGGGACCCTTCCAGGCTCACCTGACCTCTGGGGAAGGCTCTGTTCAGCCAAGTCCTTCACAGGAGCTCTGGTGCTATGAAGCATTCAGAAGAGCCAGGACCAGTAACAGCTCTCCAGAAAGGACAAGACCTGTCCCTGAAGCTGCAGGCTTGACAGTGACCACATTTATCCAGCTTTATAGTAAAGACCAAGACTTCCAAATCTCCTGGTCACGACAGTGTTCAGCTGTGAAGTTGATGAGGTGATAAAGGCCAAGCACTTCAGCAATGCTTGCTGTGACAGACAGGATTTCCTTCAGTCTGGCTTGCACCATCCCAGCTTTCCCAGCTGGGCTGCCACATGCCAGCAGAGGCAGCTCAGAACCCAGCTGGGGCTCAGTGTGGAGGGCACTGTGTGTGCCACCAGCACCCAGTCACAGCAGCCTCAGCAGGGCCACACAACACCCAGGGAGGCTGCAAGCCCTGGGCAGCAGCCCCTGTGCTGGCAGGGCTGGCACTGCCCTGCAGGGACCTGCCCAGCACCCACACCTCCTACAGCCCTGCACAGACCAACCCTAGCACCACTGGGAGTCATCCAAGCTTCCCACAACCCTTCTTCCTCCCTAGACCCCAAACAGGGTGCAGCACTGGTTTGCAGAGCAGCCTCCAGGATGTCCAGCAAAGAAGAGGGTGGGAGAGTAACAAACAGCCTTGCAGCTCCAGGTTCCTTCCTTCCCTTCAGGATCTCTAAAGGGAATTTTCTCATCTCTACAAGGTCACCCAAAGGCTCCTGGAGCAGCCATGGGGCACCTTCAGCTCTGGGGGAGGGTCCTGGGTCCAGCCTCACTTGTCCTCCTGCGCTGCACCCAGCCAGGAGCAGCTGAAGCTTCCTGGCACTTGTGACAGAACAAGCCGGCAGTGTGGCATCCCCACAGCAGGGAAAAGAACCAGCCAACAGCATTATCTTCTCCCAGGGTAGGAAAAGGCTCTCTGTCTGAGTGAAGGGCAAACCCACAGTCTGGCAGTGGTCCTGTCTGGTGTTTTACTCGTCCTTCCCCTTGGAGAGCACAGAGCCCAGACACCACAGCCTGCCAGATTCCGTGGGTTTGGTGAGGTGACAAGACACGGCACATTTAAGAGCATTCAACAGGGAACCAGTTTAATCAGATATCAGGTTTGCACCATTCTTTTCAGAATCACAAGTTCTGCATTTTTCTAAGAAATACAAAGCACTCTCAGGTTTACAGAATGCTGGTCCTGGAGAAAACAGGAGGGAGAGAACAAGACACTAGGATACAGACACTAAGGATACTGGGCAGCAGAGAGGAAACTGCTCATCCCCACCTCGCTGGTGGCAACAGCCCTGCAGGAGGCAGAGAGCTCCCGGGGGGCTGTGCCCTGCTGTCCCCACCCCAGTGGGACGGTAGGACACCTCCAGACCCCCATCAGCACCACACCAATGCACACAGCGCTCCCACACACCCGAATGGAAATCCCCTGCATTAAGCCAGCTGACATGCATCCAGGTTCTACTCTAGGTAACATTAAACTCAGATCCAGGGTAAGATACTTCATCCACAAGATTAACAGCTGATTCAATAGGTTGAACACATGCTACTTACAGCAAATAAATAGAAGATACTCTTTTTTTTTTACTTAAAAACCGTGTGATGAAGGTCTAGGTGGGACTGCCTCGACACTGCTGCATGCACACACGTATCAGCCTCACAGAAGCAGCTGGGCAGCAGGAAAGCTGTCTCTGCATCACCTATTCACGGGGTCACGGGACAGCTATCCTGCCCCCATGCTCAACATTAGCCACACAGCCGGGAAATAAACATGGCACTAGCCAGGAGTGGGCTTTAATGCAAACTGTAGTGGTTTTCAAAAGAAATATTAATCCATAAAGGGTTACAATTAACAGATATCATCATCACTTTTATTTCTCAGAGCCAGAAATAGTGCTGAACAAACAAACAACAACAAAAAAAAGAGACAGAGTATGTAATTTCCAGAAGTGCAACCAGGGTACAGGGCAGCTCTCAGCGAGACGAAGGGCTTCTGCAGCTGGGAGAGGAGGGGAGCCATGGCAGAAGATGGCAGCTCCCGCTCCCGGCGGGCGCCTGACCTTGCGACGCTCTCCGAGGGGATTTGTCACCGCAGCCTCCACCCCACCCCGCCACCGGGACCCACGGCTTGGGGAACACCGAGCACCCCAGCACCCACCGAGCCAGGGAGCTGCAGGGAGGTGACTTTACAGGGAGGTGACTGTACCCAAAAATAGAAACCTTAAAATAAATAGGACTAAAGCTTCTTTACAGTAGGCAATGCACTAGTTTAACCATGAACAAAACTAAGACTAACAGCCACTCCGTGCCGATGGAGAAACTTTTTCTCCTCTTCACGTTTTCCAGCCCCCTGCCCTCGCAGCTGCAGTGCGGCCAGGATGGCATTGTTGAGGATGGAGGCGGGGGCACGGCAGCAGCGAGTACACACCGGGGCGAGCAGGGCTAGCCGGGGGGGCCCTGCACAGTCCCGGGCTGGCGGAGGGGAGAGGCAGCCGGGGGCGCCTGCGTCCATCCCTCTGCCAGCCACAACAATCCTCAGCAGCTACCAGCAGCTCTGCACCGTGACCTAACCGCACGGCTCCAGATGTCACCACTGCCAGCAACTGCGATCCAGCTGCCTCCTCCAAAACCACTTCTTCCAGAGGGAAGAGAGGCAGAGTGGGGGCAGAAGCAGGGCCCGACCTCACCCATGCTCACCCAGCACCCTGCCACGGCCCAGGGCAGAGGGGCAGTGAAGGGCTGGTGGGTGCTGCCAGGGCTCACCACCGGCCAGGGCTGAGGGGCAGGACGGGGAACCGCAGCCTCAGTGGGAGGAGAGGTGAGGCAGTGGTGAGAAGGGAGCTGGGGGCGGGGGGTCGGGGGGCAGCGCTCACTTCTTGGAGCTCTGCGTCTTCTTGGGCAGCAGCACGGCCTGGATGTTGGGCAGGACGCCGCCCTGGGCGATGGTCACGCCGCCCAGCAGCTTGTTGAGCTCCTCGTCGTTGCGGATGGCGAGCTGCAGGTGGCGGGGGATGATGCGCGTCTTCTTGTTGTCGCGGGCCGCGTTGCCCGCCAGCTCCAGGATCTCGGCCGTCAGGTACTCCAGCACGGCCGCCAGGTACACCGGCGCGCCGGCGCCCACGCGCTCCGCGTAGTTGCCCTTGCGCAGCAGCCGGTGTCC
>NW_005054339.1:5564570-5570737 GCF_000277835.1 Geospiza fortis | reverse complement strand
CCGGAGCTCGCCGGGGCTCCTGCACCCCCTAGCTGCTTCTGGCGGCGTCGGGGCCCAGGATGGAGGGAGGGGTGTTGGCCCGAGCTCCCGTGGGTGTGCCCGTTTGCCTTGCCCAAACCCACGGGCCCTTCCTCGGCCAGCGGGATGTCTCTCCCGGGAGGATACCAAAGTCTGCGGGTGAGGGCGATGCTATGGGGAAAGAACCCCCGATAGGGAGGGCAACCCCCAGCGAGTACCACCTTCCCCTGTCTCCTCCCCATGTATCAAAGGGGAAAGTTTCCCCCAAACCAGTTTCTGTGGACAGGCCGGGTTGATTGTGGCCATCTCTGCGCCAGGTTAGAGGAACTGCCTCAAATAGCCTTGGGCGAGCAGCCAGACTCCAGTTTAAAGGTGATGTAGCTTAGCAATAAGGCATCCTCATTAAACACTCTGTGTAGGGGGGTTTTGGGGTTTTTTTGGCCATGCTGGTGGTGCTCACAGTCTGGAGGGAGATAACCTGTACCCTGTGCCTCTGCATTGCCCCTGCATCCCCAGGGGAAGGATTGTGTTCTCCAGAGCTGGGAAAGTTGAGCATCCCTCCACTCGTGCTCAGCATCTTCACTCCCTCCACAGCAACTGGAGACCTGAAATGAATTCGAGATGAGCTGGTGACCTTTAGAAAAGCTTCATCTGCAGTTAGCACTGACTAGGCTGGGGCAGCTGAGCAGCTCATCCTGGAAGAGTGAGGGGCAGGCAGGGAGAGAAACCTCCCGTTGTGGCTCCTGCACGGACAGGCATCAAGGTGACAGTGCCAGGAGCTGCTAATACAGTAATTCTCTTGCCTCAAGTCATGGTGACAGCAATGAGGAGCCAGCTAGCAACAGGCTCTCTGGATAGAAATCCTAATCCCACCCCAGCTTCCCCTAAGTCATGAAACCTGTGCTCAGCTGCCTCCGGAGCACGCGAGGGATTCAGGGGCAGATTTCATTCCAAGAGCCCTTGGGTCTCCCCAGGTGTCCACCCTGTGGCTCCTGCCCTGGCTCTGCTGTCCCTCCCCAGGGACAAGCTCAGCTAGAGCCACCCTTGCAGCTCCCCAGGGACAGATGACTCTAGAGGAGCCCCAGAATCACCCCCCAGGGAACATTTACCACTGGCAAATGGACAAGATCCACCAACATGGCCTTGCAGAGCTCAGACCCCAAGAGCTCAGCAGTGGGTAGGCGGTTTGCTCCTTAGCAGACAGAGAGGAGGTACAAGCTCTGCCTGCAAAGCAGGAGCACTGGGGCTGCAGTGGGCAAGAGGGCACAGACACACACATGGACGAGGGCACAGCACAGCCAGCCACTGAAGCCCATTTTATTGTTTCCAACACAAAGGAAGTACTGATTTCTAGCAAGGATTTCAGTGTGTGTAAGGCTTTTGGTCTGTAACATCTGGCTCTGTTTACAAAATCCCTGACCTCAAAAACAACAGCCCTATGCTGTTCTGTAATGGCACTTAGGTTATCTGGGCTTTAATGACTGGCCTTTTCAAATAAGGCAGAGTGCATCCCTCCCCAGATCAAGGAAATCCTCTCTAAGTCTTCAAATCTCATTAACAAAATGATTGTACAAACAACGTGACAGACACACTGTTCCACAGCAGGGAAACCTAAGCCAAGTCCAGTTCCTCCCTGTGCCCCTTGAACATCTCCTTGTTTAGGAGCCATGAATGCACATAGCAATGCTGGTGCAGAGCAGGGTGGATCTGGCAGATCTTTCCAGCCTGGGGCTTCCTCATAATATTTACTGCTTGCTCCTCAGCACCACAGCCAATCTTTTGAGGGCAAGAGCATTGGAAAGGAGTTTGTACAGAATCAGTGTGGAATTAAATGGAAAAGAGGTATAAGTTTAACACCAAAAAAAGGGAAGAGAAAACCAAACAGAAAGAGACACGAACTATGAACATTGTCAGGAGGCAGAAGTTATTCATCCCCAGCCGGCTGAGATGCTTCTCAGGGTTCTCAGGGCTTTATCTTCGCTTCTCTCCCTGCATGACTGGCAGGGAGGGAGGCCACAACAGGTTATATTCACTCCCATCAGCACAAGACAAAGCTAAAATCTTTACAGACATCAACCTTTAACAAAACACAAACAAGACAGGTAACAACCTAGAGCAGCAGATCAACACCTGAGAGGCTTGGATGATTTCAACACCAGTCTGCAAAGCCTTCCAAAAATATCATTTCTCACTCTGCTTAGGAAAATCAGGGGTAAAAGAGATGGCCAGCCATCTCAGCTGGTGCCTAAGCCTTGTGTTTCTTCGCAGCTGGCTGTCCCTGCTTCCCCAGCCACTGCTGCAGGACATCTGCGCTGGTTTTCTTGGGCGAAGGGCTGTGGATGAACTGACTTGTCCACTTGGGCAAATCGTTTTCTTTCTTCTGGGGAGAGCTCTCTTGGGATTTTTTTAACCAGCCCAGCATCCCTTTGTTGCTTGCGGTGGCTTTCACCTCCTGCATAGACAAAAGACAGTGTGAGGGAAGTCAGAGGCACAGAGGGAGCAGGGCAGCCACCCAGCTGCAAGAGCCGGTCCAGAGCAGGATGTGGAGGCTGGAGCAATAGCCCTGCCTGCAACCAGGCACATCTGTGGGAGGTTCCCCAGACTGCTGTGAACAAGCTTGTTCCAAGACCCATTTCACATGGAATTTGCCTCATTTGGCAGCAAAATCCTGGCATGGGCTGCCAGTTTTATTTCTGGAAGCAGAGGGAAGGGAATCTGTCCAGGGCTCAGCACTCCAGCATCAAGCACGGGCATGCTCTGCAGTCATTGCCTACTGCCACTCCTCCTGCAGCCTGGCAGCTCTGATCCAGCTCAGAGACATCCTTGTGGCTGAGCTCCCTCCTGCCAAGCCCCCAGCAGCACCCACCTTCCTGGCTCCCAGCTCGATGGGTGCAACACACTCGGGTGTGTTGTTGCGGATGTTGTTGACAAAGGTGGACACTGGGTGGAAAACAATGTTCTCCGTGGGCTGGATGAGTTTAACAGCTTCTTGGGTTGGCACTTCAGCAAAGTCCAGCCATTTCCTGATGGCTTCATCCCCATCCAGGATAGCTGGCATCCTAAAAGATAGGACAGTTGGAGCCAAAGCTCAGCAGCAATATGTCAGTGTGGTGGCAAAAGCCAGACTTGTGAGCTAGCAAGGAGCTGGCATCTTGGGGGAAACAGGGAAAACTGAAACAGCAGAATGCTCTTCAGCAAGGCAGAGGGTGCATTCACTTCATCCAGGTAGCTGATTTGCTGGAAGAGGCAGAGGGGTTTACTGCCAGGCCCTGGTCAGGCAGGGAGACCAGTTCCAGAAAGTGGTCCAATTCCAACTGCCATCCACAGAGCACAAGGATGGTGATTTATGGAAAGGGCATGAGCTGGTGGCCCAAAATGAGTCAGTAATGTTGCAGCACTTCTCCCCTAGAGCAGGAGGAGGCTACTGCACTCTGTGCCTGTGTGCTGCCACACTGGTGTCTAGAGGTGCAGGTCTCCTGCTTCATCCCCCTCCACCCTGCAACCCCCTTTCCTGCTCTCACTTGCCTGTGATGGATGAAGCTCACGTCCTTGGAAGCATCCACGGTGATGATGGTGTAAGTGTAAAGCATTTCTCCTCCCCCTGGTGGCTCCCAGCAGTCAAAAATCCCAGCCATAGTAAGCAACCTCCATCCTTTCCATTCTTCATCTCCCTCTGTCTCCTTGTCCTGCAGGAGAGAGGCCCCATTGTCCTGGTCACCACGGTCAGCCAAAGCAGCACAGATCTGCCAGTGCTGAGGCAGGTCAGTGACTCAGATCTGTCATGAACAGAACTAATCTGAGGCTCTCCAGGAGTCTCTCTACTGATTTGAGGTAACTCCAGGAGAGGTACCAGGACCCTCATCTTCCCACAGGGAAGCCAGTGCTCTCCTCCCCATCTGAATATCCCAGCCACTGGTTCAGCCAAATGAAAGAGGTAGTGAAACTCCCAGCCCAGTCCCCTGTGAGCCACACTGCCCACCCATGCAAATATCCGGCACGTGGGGAGCAGTGACCGTGACGGCAGGGACGCTGTGTCACCTTTCACAGCCTGGAGACCGCTGCGGTGGGGACCGCCAGCCACAGGGGGTGACAGAGTGCCGAGCCCAGCACGGCCCTGTGGGATGGGCAGAGCAGGAGGGAGGTGGGCTTTTCCCCAGGCAGCTGAAGGGAGCAGGGGCCCAGAGCTGGGTGCAAGTGCTCAGACACAGCAAGGGACTCCATACCGTGGCATCCTTGGTCTGGGGGAAGTAAATGAAATAGGGCTGCTTCCCCCCACTCTGCTGCTGCCACTCGTAGAAGCCATCTGCCAGAACCACGCAGCGCTTGCCCTTGAGGAGAGCACCCTGGGGAGAGACAGCACAAGTGAGCAGTGAACAGCAGCCCCAGGCGGCCTGCAATGGCAGAAGGGCTCCTGCAACCACCCAGCCCTCTCGCTCCTTCCCAGGACTTTCCTGAATTGCCTCTGGGATGCACAAATGCCACCAGCAGTGCTATGCTGAGCTTTACCAGTAAGTGCCTTTTCAGCTCTTCTGTTTTAGTGAAACCCCAGCTTTGCAGTACAGGCACTTGCTCCCCTGTGCAATGGCAAGTGGTGACCAGGACTGGCCCAGCAGATGTTTCTGCCCTGGTTTTGCTGACTAGAGGATTTCTTCAAGCAGGACACAAAGGTGGCAGCAGCTCACCTTGTAGGAGGACTTGCTCAGCATGGTATCACTGCGGCAGTTGGAGGTGTTGAACTGCAGTTTGGAGGGGTTGTCCTGCTTGAACCAGGAGGGCACCAGGCCCCAGCGCATGTCCATGAGAACCCGCTCGGAGGAGTCAGCATCCTTTTGAACAGAGAAACACCTCAGGTCAGAGCAACGTCACAGAGACCACGAGCATCCCCACGGCTTCAGACAGGTGTTTTGGGAAGTCCTGTGGAAGTGGCTTTGCCCCCTAAAAGTGGGGATCTGGCCAGCATCTCTGCCAAGAGAAGCTGGGGCTCACTGCCCCTCCCTCACAAGCCACGTAGAAATAGCCACTAATTATAACCCTTGCATATTCTTAACAGCCTTCATGTAAGAATTAATCTTCAGAAAGCACATTAATATTTTGCAGGAATAAAGAACTCTCTCTGTGAGGCTCACCCAACTCTCTGGAAGAATTAACACAGCTTCTTTTTAGTGGAAATGGCAGGAGACATGAAGTCCAGAGCTCTTGAGTAAACAGCCATGTCAGGCTGGTGTCAAAGTCCTCAAAGCCTCCCCTGGTGACACCAAAAATCCCAAAGGGGGAAAACCCTCATTTTCATTTTAATAATGTGATTTCTGCTAACCTGGTGCACTTTGACTGCTTCTGCTTTGCATATTACCTGCCCTTGGACAATGGAAACAGTTTGTGGCTTTCGATTCTCCCCCAGCTTGCTCTCACTTTCTGCCCACAGCTGCCAGTGCTGGCAGCGCCTGCTGGGCTGTTTGCTCCCAAAGGAGTGCAGCAGACAGACACACAAACACACCTACTATGGGTGTGTGTATGCAGGGATGTTTATGTGTGCAGTTCTGTGAAGTCTTTCAGAGCCTCCCTCAGGGCAGGGGTGGCAAAAAGGGACACCCTGCACAGCACCAGCATCCCAACAACTTGAACAGTGATGGACAACTAAGCAAGTGTCTGCCTGTGACCTGTACCACACTCCCTGCCCCATATTCCTCTGCTCCATCAGCTCCACTGCCTGCTCTTAGGGGGATGTGAGACCCCTAAAGCAGGACAGGAGGGCATGAGGCTGATGGCATTGCCCACAGCACTCCTGAGTGGTCCCACCAAGGGTCTCATATTAACCTGATCACCGGTGCCAGTAACGGCTGTGAAGTGCAGCTGCCCCAGCAGCTGGGGAGGGAGAGCAGAGCAAGTCCAGATCGGGGTGTTCCGACTGAGCACACCCCGTTTCACCCCGCTGAACGCCAAAGAGCAGCAGTTGGCCGGGCAGCCCTTGTGTGCGAAACCAAACGAGCAGCACCAACAACCCTAGAGGCTGCCCAGGTTGTCCTGGGGAGGTCATGTGAGGCTTAAATTATGTACACCACAGGTGTACAGCTACTGGCCTGCTCGGGAGTTGAGATTTTCTTTTTCTCTTTGCCCTCTTCTACTACCAATATGACCTGGATACACGCCGC
>NW_005054339.1:5564119-5564560 GCF_000277835.1 Geospiza fortis | reverse complement strand
CAGCAGATTAAAAAAAAAAAAAAAAAAAAAAAAAAAAAAAAGGTGCCTCAGGAAAGCCAATTCAAACCAGCAGAGTAATTACAGACACTCGCAAAAAAACTCTACTAAGGTTAAGCACTTACACAAATTTTTGCAGAAAACACAAACACTGTGGTGGAAACACAGTACCGATTCCCCTCCTCCTTCTGAACGTGTAAATATTAACAAGAAGCGACATTTCAGCCATTACAAAATTGAATACCTGCCACGTACAGCAAAGCGAAACGAAACAAACCACGGCCGTTCAGAGCGAGTCCCTCACCCCCGGGGAGGCACGGCCTGCTTCCCTCCGCTCCGCTTTGAGCCGCAAGACGCCCAGCCCCCGCCCCCCGCCGGGATGCGGCCCCGCGGAGCCAGGGAGGGATACCTGGTGGAGGTGGCGGCGGGAGAGCAGCACGGGGC
>NW_005054339.1:5535238-5563971 GCF_000277835.1 Geospiza fortis | reverse complement strand
CGCTGCTTTATGGGAACCACAGCGGGAGGAGCACAGGGAGCGGCGGCTGCGACGCGGGGACAGAGCGCGGCGTAGCCAGAGATTAAAAACATGGTGATTTTATAGACAAAGCCCCAAGTACGGCTGTACTGCAGAGAACACAAAAGCTGCTGTAGTGACCGTGATCCTTATTCTGCTGCCGGTGGGGGCTCAGAGACAGTCCTGGGAAGGGGGTTTATCCGACGGAGGCCATGATCACATCCACAGGGAGCTCCTCCGCACTGCGGGCCGTGACCTGCATGGTCACTGTGTCAGTGAGAACAAGGCGAGACCGCACCAGGAGGTCATGGCCACCCCGGAACACACCTGCAGAGGACAGCGGGAGGAAGCGGTGAGCACGCTGCAGGCTGCTTTCCCCTGCAAGTCTGAAGATGAACACTACTGCAAAATCTGGCAAGTCCTAGTACTGGGCCAGGAGAGACCCTAAAACAGCTCAGTTCCCATTCATTGTAACATACCTGGGACTCCTGCTACTGTAAAACTCATGAAACCAAAGTGTAAAATAAACTCCAGGTGAGAAGAGATCCAGGATTGTCTAAGAGCTCTGGTACTCATCTGTTCTGCTGGGTAAGGCTGCTGTCTTTCCCAAACCAGGCTCACTCCAAAGCAGGATGCCACAGATCACAAAGGCAGCAAATTCCACCCAGCTGAGCCTGGGGTGATCCCAACATCCCCTCCACCACAGCCCCTCCCTGATCCCAAGACAGTTGCTCTGCACTGCAGAGACAGAAATCACGGCAGGAACAAACCTCAAAATCCAACCCAGAGCACAGTGAACTCCATCAGGAACTCCTGCCCTGATTTTAAACAGGCAGCTCTGTGCAACCTCCCAGAGCTGCTCCTCAAGCAGAACCTCAACCCACAGCTCACCTGCCAGGTACAGTGTGTGAGAGTTCTTGTTATCTGGCACTTTATCTGACCGCTCACAGGGCTGCATCCCCAGGAACTTCACAATATTGCTCACTGCCTCTGTTAGAAAAAAGCAATAAAATGGGCTCCGTGTCACAGATCTCTTAAAGGGGCACATAAAGAGCACCTAGAAGTGACTCTCCCTACATGTTAAGAGTTCATGTTCCTTGTCCTGAGGGACACACACCACTGGTCAGAATCGTGGTTTTGGAGGCCACAAGGACTACAAAGACAACACAAAAACCCTCACCACCATGGGAGAGCTCTGTTATCTGATGTAGCAAATGTGCAACAGAAAGAAGAGGGGGAGTCAGTCAGACAAGGGCAGAAGGAGAATGCAGCTGGCTGCACTTACTGCACAGCCCTGTCAGCCTGCTGACTTCTCTGGAGACTTGAAAAGGGAGGAGATGTCTTGCAGGAGACACAGGTCTTCAGGAGAAATATGAAAAGGCCTCAGGAAGAGTATTTCAAACCCCAGGGGGCTGTTCAAGGGAGCACAGAAATGGCTACAGGACAAGGACACTCTATAAGGCATCAAAAGAACTGAGTTTTCACAGGCTTGTGAGTAAAACAGAAGGACTCTGATACACGATGAAAGAGAAGAGGGTTTACTCCACTAGCCTGCTCACCAGCCTCATGTCTTCTGATGTTTTCATTTTTTATTACTGGTCTCAAGAGGAATGGTGGGAGATCATAACTAAATTATGGTCTGTCTGCTTGGAAGGGTTAAGTACAAGAGCAAAGCAAGCTATTCTCTTGCCTCCACAATCCAGCCTGGTCTCTACTGGTCACAAAATACTCACTAGTTTTTTTGAAACCTGAACTAACTCATCATGACAGTAACTGTAGCTCCTTATTTAACAGCTGTGGTGTAAAGCTTGTGAAGGGTTTTGCCCCATTAGCCTTTCTGTGACAGATCTAAAGTGAGCCAGACTGGGCCTCTGGACTCTGCCTGCAAGAGGGAAAATAAGAGCTCTGCTGTGCTCACACACCCTTCCTTACCTTCAAGGGTTTTAATAGCAGATAAGGTAAAGGTTTCTTCCTTTTCAAACTCATCACCCACTTCATCCCAGGCTGCTCCAAAGTTTGGCTTCAAAACTCGCTGGATGTGATCAGCCACTGTGACCTCCAGGTCTTCAAGCTGGTGGTAGAAGAGGTTCAAGTGAAACATGGTTGTTCTTAACCCTGTTATCCTCAGAGTGAACTTTAGACTGGATCCCTTAAGATCAGGTGAATGCAGGAGACTGCCTCCACTTCCATTTCTGGTTTGCTACTGAGCAACTGCTAGGCGTGAGAAAGGCACAGTGATGCCATTTCCAGGGCTTACGAACCATGTCCCAGCTCTTGGTCTGACAGAGATCAAAGCATTGGACAAATGGCCAAAACAGAGGGAAAAACAAAAGCTTATAAATAGCTGCTTGAGCATTTGTTTCCCTGAAATGCATGTAAGCTTGTGTTTTGCCTTTCTGGCTTATCATTTTGTAGGCTGGTACAGTGAGACACTGTCAGATGTGTGCCATCACCTAACACTGGCACCAGGGTAGCTGAGCAGCTGCTGTGACTGCACCTGTGCAAGGCAGAACCAGGCTTGTCTCTCCAGAGTGTGTAATGAAGGACAGGCAATGCCCTGAAGGACACCAGCCTGCATTAATTCCAACAACTGCCACAGAAAAGAATTTCCTCCTGATTCTAGTTAAAACACATGGAAGAGTTTAAGTATCACTCAATTGCCTTGGTGACTGGTAGGAGGCTGAAAGAAGTGTTAACCTTGTATGTTCCATTGTGAAAAACTCTCCCCACTCTTTCTGGGAAGACAGTGACTCACTGCACAGCAGGGCCTCTAATCAGATTCACAGCAGCGACATGGAACGCACAGAAAACAGTCTCTGGAGCTAACAGGCCAAGCTGAGGCTGTGAGCAACATCCCTCCCTCTTCAAGGAAGAGAGATGCTTCTGCAGCAGCACTGCTTTCAGCAGTCTCAGTGCTGGGGAGGGAAGAGCTCCACCTTCCTCAGAATAAGAACAAGGATGGCAACTTCCCTGTGCCAGGCAAGCCTCTAGACAATTAACTGTGCCACCACAGGAACAACTTGTGAGAACAAAAGATGCTGGATAGCCCTCTGTCTCCATAACCCTGAGTGTGCATTGCTGGAGCCCATAGGGCAGTCAGCCAAACTTGGAGGATGCACCATGGCCTCCCAAAACACCCATATCCTGCACAGTCAGGTGTCCATCTACAGTGCAACAGGAGAATACTCCAAATGAGGCAAAGCGAGCTCTGCAAACTCCCCTCTGCATCAGAAACAGCAAGAGCTCCCTCTACATGATGCTGCCCACTTTGGTGATGGTGATCACATCATTGCTTGCAGGGATCAGAGTTCAGATTGCAAAACCCCACAAAATGACAGCAGTTTCCAGGATCAGGTACATGCCCAGCTTCTTACCACATACTCATCCTCATAACCCTCATCGTCCGTCTCGCCCGTGTTGGGATCACAGTCCTTGACAGTGAACTTCATCATGCAGCTGAACGTGCAGGCCACTGGAGACAAGAAAGCAAAGGCAAAGCTCACATTACCACCACATCACTCCCCTAAGGTAGAATGAGGCTGGGAGGTTTGGGGCAGCCAGGCTCTCCCTGTCACTGTCAGCAGCACAGGCTTAGCCTCTGACCTAGAGAGAGCGCTCCAACAGTTTCTGTCTCTCAAGGACAAGCTATTTATTTATAATGTTAAGCAAACAGTGATAAAGACAGGCTCATGATGCTTGTACAGGACTATAATCCTCAGATCAAGTGCTATTACTTATGAACCTGACATTGTGTTGGGAATACTAACTAAACATGTCCCATCAGCACCTTGTGAAGAGGCAAGATCCACATACAGGGATCATTTCCTGTGCCTCTGAAATGAAAGCCAATTGCACTGCAATGCTGCAACTCATTAATACCACTCAGCTGGGAGAAGAAGTGATGACTCATCCCTAGAAGATGGGTACTGCTGAGTGAACAGCAGCAACAGAACAGAGCAGTTCCAGAGCACAAACCAGGGAGACCAAAGCACAGGTAAAGCCTGATTCATGTTCTGGACAGTGGCAAACAGGGAGGGAGATGTTCAATTCAAACAGACATCCCATAAATTCTAGCGGTTTGTCTGAAATACCCCTTTGCTACTCAGAGCATCTGGGCACTCTCAGCATTTTACAAGCATCAGCCTCCCCATGTCTAACACAAAGGATGAAGGACATGCCAGGGTGCACAAAAGACAACTCATCTGCCAGGTCTCACAGCCCAACTTGGCAGTACTACAGCACAAGGGAACCAGCAGAGGAGAAGGAAGACTTGACAGCCCCTAAAACAGCAAAGACAAGTCACACTCAGCATCACTCAGGGCTGCACCCATACACAGGCTATAAATATCTGGCTGGGATGTAAGGTAGAATGTGTGAGGATAAACAATACAGGAGAAAAGAGTGCAGACTGTTTACCTGCTGTTGGATCCTCTTCAGACAGTGCCACCAGCGTGTAGCAGGTACCTGGCTGGTTGTACACCAGGGCTTTGGCAGGTACATAGCCAACGACCTCATACCCCTCTGTTGGTTCCATCTGCACTGTGACATTCTCCAGGATCTGATCATTCAGGGTGTTGGTGCAGTCAAACTAAACAGGAAAGGGGAAAGCAGCAACAGCTTGAAGCTGCTCACTACTTGCAGAGCAGCCTCAGCTGAGGCACAGGGGGGCCTGGTGTCAGCCCGTGAACCCCCAGCTCTCTGTGCTTCCATGGTGCACCTCACTATCAGCTGGCTCATGACAGAGTAACTTGACTAAAGAGTGCTCATGTAAATACTTTAGGGGAGAAAATAAAACCCTGCTGGGGAGTCCAGTGCTCCAGCAAGCTTTTTTTTTTAAGGAAACAAGACTTAAAATAACCAGCACACACCAATCCAAGGCCTGCCCTCTGCAACTCTGGCAGGATCACACATTCAGTGAGGGCAGGGATGTGTCGGATTCTGCCTGTTTCAGTTCCACCAGTTAGTATGGAATTTTTTCATTCAATTACCAGTAATTCCTGGGTTAATTCTTTGCTCTACAGAAATGCAAGTACTGTGTTGCCCATGTCATCCCACTTGAAGCTACAGGGACACGGTGCCTTCACAGCAGATGGAAAGATGATTGTTGGCATGGCTTGAACAAGGTACAGCCTGAGCAAGTTTCAGCAAGCCTGAAGTTTTCAGCAAGTCTAAACTTGCTGATCAGACTTTGTTCCAGCTGCAATGCCAAATCTTTTAAGCTCACACAATTGCATCTGGTGGATGGACAATAGAAACAAAGGTCAAGCCCTGTGAGGGCAGTGTAAGCAGTTCTGAGCTTTGAGGAAGGAGCTGGCTAAGGACAAAACACTGCTGCTCACAAGTTAGCAAAGGACTCACTGTGCCTCAGACTCTCTGAAGCCCAGGCAAGGGGACTGGCACATCAATCCTAACATCTCACATTTAGCAGCAGTGTGGTACAGCCAAAGCCAGGATGTACAGAAGAAAGCACCTGTGCTACAGACTAAAACAAAACATAGCAGATAAAGAGCTCTCCCCCACTGGATCCCTTTCTTGGGTACCCTTTTCAGCTTCTCAGATGTAGTAAGCTTCACTCTTTCATGCCCAAACCATAGGCTTGGGGACTCTGAAGAAAGAACACAGATCCCCCTGCCAACTCCTGAGTGAGAACAGCCCCACCTAGTGCTTGTTGGATTTGACTGTACCTGTAAGCGTTGCTCAGACACACACCCCCACCCTTACTCATTTTCTTTGGGGCTCTGCTACCATGGATAAGAAACCAAGGACTACTCATTGCAGTGTTGTGCTTTGAACACAGACTGTGGGTGCTGCATCTCTGGAAGTGTTCAAGGCCAGGCTGAATGGAGTTCTGAGAAACCTGGTCCAGTGTAAGGTGTCCCTGTCCATTGCAAGGGGGTTGACACTAGATTATCTTTAAAGTCACTTTCAACTCAGGCATTCTGTTATATCCCTGAGAGATGTCTTCACAACAAAGCTTTTGCCAGTCAGGAGCTTATCTTCTGAGAGTCCTCAGCAGCACACCCCAGAGCTACCCACCTGGAACACCATGTGGTTGACAAAGGTGTGCTTCGTGCAACGAACCACATACTCTGTCTCCAGCTCTGTCAGGGCCACAGGCTCTGGGGAAGACTTGAACAGTGGGCCCAGCCCCCGAAACTCTGGGATGGCCCCCAGTTGCTCTGAAATAGAGGAAACAAATTACTGCCTTCCTCAAGACACAAGGAGGTGTAAGCAGTTTCAAACCCCTTGTTTCAGCTGCCAGAAGCTGCTACAGTGAGCAACTATCCATCAAATACTCATAAACATTCCCTAGAGACTTTTAAAATGAAAAAGAGTCATCCATTGCTCATGACTACTGCAAGACAGAAAAAGAGGACTGCAGGCACCCCCACCCTCCAGGAGTGAACAGCTGACCTTAAGCTGGGAGCTCATGTCACTCCCTGTAAGAAGGTAAGAAGAAGCCAGAGGGGCTAAGGCAGGCTCAGCAAGAGGTGGCTACAGAGTTCTCACACGTGGACAGAGCAGAGGCCTTGCATCAACTTACCTTGGAATATTTCTTGCCGTGTTGCTGCCACTTTCTCTGGCTGTTTCACTACAGCAACAGGGGCATTTTCTGCAAATGAAAAAGAAAACAATCAAACAAAAACAAACCCAAAAGAATTGAAGGAAAAGAGTAAGAAATTACTAAATCAGAAAACAGATCAATGTCTGGAGAGGAATTTGACTACAGAAAGCAAGGGAGCTCATTTCTCATTTGATTTAGACTAGACACCTGTACTCGGCTTCCTAAGCAGCTTTAGAACTGCAGCAGCTCCAGTGAGGATTGCCAGCTACTACTATTATTAGCAGTTGGACTAAACTGAAACATTAATGTGAGAGCAACCAGATTTGCAGGCTTTAGTCTTTCCAGGAGATGCAATCTCACAAAATTCAAATAGGATGGAGCCCAGCAGTTCTCAGCAAGCCCAATGCAGGGAATCACTAGCATTCAGGGGACCTGATTCCTCACCTGCTCTTTGCTCGATGATAGGAGCTGTTGCCAAAGGAACAGATTTCAAGTCAAAGGGTTTCTCAGAGGGCTCCAGGGTGTATTGATGCAGAGCCCTCTCCAGGCCAGGGATGGACACCGTCAACCCTGGGGACAGAAAGGACAGGTCACTGAAACCACAACAATGCCAGGTCTTTAGCTTAACTCGTGTTAGACCAGGAAAGAGGTGCAGACTTGTTTTAAGGCCTTCCTGCAATACCATTCAGGATGTAGCCAGCATTGAGGGCCTTCTGCTTCTGCTCCAGAACATTCAGGTAGAAGGTGGCTCTGTCTCTCACTTCATTGTCATCATCCATCACACATCTGAGGGGAAAGTGGAAAACTTTCTTCAGAATCCACATCACTAAGAAACATCACAGGGCCAGATCCAGCAATCTCCTAGTAATTATATTAGAAAAGCAGTAATCTGCCACGCATGGCTTCTGTCCACTTTGTGGTGCTGAATGCACTGGTGATCCTATCACAGGACCACAGGTACCCCCTGCACCTTCTCAGACCCACAGGTAGAAGAGACTAGACAAGCTCTCAAGCAAACAGGGTATTTCACCCAGGATGTTGAAAAACTCTGAGGCCCAACTGACCTTCTCAGTAACACCAAGATACTGGGTAACATCTCCTCATTCTGAGCTCCAAACTTGGCAAGGGCACTTACAGCACCTGTAGCAAAAGTAATGGAAACTGAATTAGAAAACAAAGGAATCAGCTGAAGTTTCCTCTATTTCTTGGCCTTGATCATGTCAGAGATGCTACACTAGTAAACTATGTACATTAGTAAAACTGCGACTAGAAAGAAGCAGAGGTGAAGTAAAGTGCCTGCAAACTTCTGTCTAGTTTCAGAACCAGTGCATATTCCTTCTCAGCCATGGGCTGCCTCTTCCATCAATACTACTGCAGGATCTTTGCTGTATAAAACAATCTGCTCAGGCCTAGAGCAAATCACAACCCTCAAAAGCAGAGCCATTCATACACTATGGCTCCCTGAAGATCTGTGCAAGGGCAGAGAACTTTCCAGGTCTGTCACTTACCTGCCCGGACTTCTTCATGCTCCAGAACAACCCTGTTGTAGATGAAGCGAATATATTTGGAGGGGTTGTTGGTTTTGGGCCCTTCCTGCCCCAGGAGGTGGAGGATACGAGTGGCCAGCACAGTGAACTCGCAGTCCTCAATGAATTCACAGAGGTGAGACAGGCCTGTCTCTTTGCTCTCTGAGTTCTCCTCAATAATGCTGATGATGCAGTCCACGATGGCTCTCTTGTATTCAAAGCCACCCTGAGGAGCAAAAGGGAACTGCTCAGCTGGAAACATCAAAGTATTTTAGAGACTCTGAGCTAGCCAGACAGGAGAAACATTCCTTTGAAAGGTCACTCACACTCAGTGCTTTTTAATGTGTGCTTGAAAAGAGGAGGGCAGTAATTCTGCCCTCACTTTTGACCCTCTTTACACCCAGAGGGCCAGCTAATATTCCAGCTCTCTTGCCAGCTTCCCTCAGAATGGCTGTACTGGAGAAAAAAACCCAAAAAACAGAGTCCTAACCCAAGAGTAAAAGGATTCATCTGGCTGAAGGGTTTTTATCTCCATCAAAATCCTCTGCTGCTAGAATTAGTGCTTAAAACCAGCCATATGGAAGGAGAAAAAACCCAACCCTCTCCCCTTTAGCACCAGACATCTGAGGATGAATCACAAGAGAAATGTATGAAGGATCATATCTGCCACAGCAGGACACAGCAAATAGCTCCATTAGTGTGGGATGATAGGCAATCAATACCTCCCCAGGTACAGCCACGACCTAACATGCCAGTAATGCTTGACAATCTTCAGACATTATTTACTGATGTCCTCAATACACACTGGGGGATTAAACTGCACACTACCCTCTGCCAATTACATGCACAGTGCTGGGCATTTGGATCCTTCTGGAGGTACTTCAGATTAAAAAAGCTTTAAAACAGAATGCTTTGAAGTACAAAACCACATTCAAAATTATACCATCCACCCACAGAAAATATGGGAAAGGAGAATGGTCCATTTTTCACAGGAGCAAAATGAGATGCTCCACTTTGTTCCCAACAGAGAGGCTGTAATTGGCAGGAAGTGATGTCAGAGCAAGCAGTGGTGCCAGCTGTGCTGCAGCCATGTTGGATCATTTAGAAACAGCCTCAGGAAACCTCTGTAAAGCTGTCTTTCTATGATTTTTGTCTGGCTGAATGCAGAGAATGGTTATAGGAACTCGTGATCCCTTCACTGCCAGAGCACAGACACCAGAACAAAAGTGGTCCTGTGTCATCAATAAATAGGTTGTTATTGAATCTTTGTGTACAAGACAAAACTTCTTGGAATTTGCTGTCAAAGTATAAAGAAAGCTGGTTCAAATGTGAAACACACATGGACTGCCAACAGATCTGCTGTTGCTTGCATTTGCTTTGAGAGTTAATAAACCCCCATTAAAAAAAAATCACACAATGAAAACCACACTAAAAATATGCCTGGCAGTATGCTTATAACTATTGTGCACAGCTGGGCATTTCTGCAGTTAGACTGCAAGCCTTTTAGAGAGAGGCTTTCACTGCACAGCCTTATCAGTAAAAGCTTGACACTCATAGGGAGCACTGCTCATGCACACAAGCAAGGCAGACACAGCTGTCCTGCACACTCACCTCCTCCCGAAGCATAGTGAAGAGGAAGTTCATGAGGACGGCGTGCTTGCGAGGGTATTTCTGACACAGAGCATTGATGGCCTGCACCACTACCACCTGCAGGAAAAGGGGGCAAGTAAAATCAATTCTGTTTCACCCTGCAGGAAAAAATAGCTGAATTGTATCAATTTTCTGCTGGCCTCCCTAGGCTGGAAATCACATTTTTGTCTTTATTTATTCAACAAATGCAGTTCCAGAAGGTAAAATCTTAAAAATTGGAGGAGACAGATCTTTATGCCCTGGCCAGCCCCTAAAGAAAGCCCACACCCACTGGAAAGAAGAAGGAGATTTGATTCTCAGAAGGCATCTCCCCAGGAGAGAGCATGTGATTTTGGAGATGTAGGACTGAGGCATGGCTTAGGCAGGCAGCCTCAAATACTTTCTCCTCCCTGCAAATATTCTGCTGCTTCTAGAAGCAGCTCCATGCAGGTTTAGAGCACACACACAAACATGGACAAAGACCATGAGGTTTCTTCAGGAATCTGGGTGTCCCTCCTCCTCCCACTTCCTTACTTTGAACTCATCTGAGATTTCTGACATGAAAGAGGAGATCTGCTTCATGAGCCGGTCAATGCTGCTCTCACTGCCGGTTTTCAGCAGTGTGGTGATGGCCAGGGTGGCAATGCTGCGGTTGGAGTCTGTCACAAGGTTCTCCAGGTCCAGGTTACAGGCAGTCACAGCAGATGGGTGCTTCATGGCCACCTGCAGCAGCCAAGGAAGAATGAAAATCCCTCAAGAGATGCAAAAGACACAGCTGGCAAAACCCAGCAAAACTCACTCCCTCCCATAGAAATAAGTGGTATAGACTGCACACGAGGGACATTTCAGACAAACAGCTAATCTGGAGTTAAGGTAACCAGCTCTTGTTTCCTGCAGAACTGCACCACTTGCTGGAAGAAAAGCAGTAGCAATAAACAGTCTTTTATTATTTTTAACTCTCTGATTTTGCTCTATATAGTAAGAAAAGAAAGCTATGAATTCCCAAAAAAAATGTAGCCAGACTAGCTGTGCAAAACAGCTCTGTAGGCAGAAGCACAGCAGTTACCAGACACTGCCATTCTCTTTTTCTTTTATAGTGTTTATAAGGAGAAGAGAAAAGCTGCAGCAAAGACTACCACAGAGCAGGCAAGAAGCATCATCAAGGTTTGACCTCTGTTTTACACCATGGGAAGCTCAGAAGGGAAAGTGGTAACGCTAAGACCAGTGACATTCTAAGAGACCAATGGAAATTATCAGGTTGTTTTTTTTTTCTGTAGAGTGTTCTTTGAGATTTTATTCCAGACGGAAAGCAATGAAACACAAGGCTGTAGCACAAGACAGAGGTTATTCACACAAAATCATCACATAATCTGACTGCCTTCTGCAGTCCTCACCTCCCTGCAAACGAGACACTACTGGAGCTCCCAAGAGACTGGCTCCTACCTTGTTGAGGGTACGGACAGCTGCGTATCTTAGTGCTGCTTTCGGGGAGCTGCAGAACAGCTGCAGAACTGCAAGGTAGGAAAACCAACACAGGCAGATGTTTAGGCACTCTATTATTGAGAGCATTTCATACCTAAAGCAAGAACTTCAGTGAAGAGACAGTTGCAAGCATAATGTAACTAGAAAAATGCTTAAGAAGCAATTGTACCTTTAACAGATTCCTCCTTCTTCTTGTTCCCTTTGCCTTTGTCACACCCCTGCTGACAACTAACTCTTACCTACCTCCCTCTTCTTCCACAGTGCTGCTATCCTCTGCTCCTTGTGAAAGCCAAATTCATCACCTTGTCATCTTTCCTATTAAGTTAATTTCAACTGCTGTTCTCTATTTCATGCAAGCCCTGCTCCTTTCCCAGAACTGACCCATGAAGGAGCCCACACTTGAACACACCAGGAAATACCTCTACAAGAACAAAGCTACTCCCACACATCACAGGCTCTCACCAGCAGCATAAAGCAACAAAGGATAGAGCAGCATAAAAAGCCTGACACTACACAAGGCCCTTGTTTCTGGGGCCAATCAGCAGGGTCACCACTGGAAGCTCATAATTCCCTCGCCATGACCATGAGCACCACACTTACCTGAGACAGCTGGAGCCAACTCCTTGGCAGTGCAGTTGGGCAGGTTAACAATGGCAGATGCAGCTTCATACACCACCATCTCATGCTTGTTTCTCAGGCAGCTCTCAATGAAATCAAACAGAGGGCTATCGCGGCTAAGGGACAAAAATAACCGACGACACTGAATTAAAGCAAAGGTACTAACAGAAGTTAAGAATTCAGCAGCAGAAATGGGCAGGTCCCACAGCCCATGGAAAGGTAAAAGCAGCCATAAACCCACTTTGTCCCCAGATGTTGCAGTGGTCATTATACTGTACTTCCAGCATGCTTGACAGTCAGGCTGCCTTCTGAGAAGATACCCTCTGCCTTACAGCCTAAAGGGAATCCCCCTCAACTCTCACACAGTAGGAAATGACTGTACACACCACAACTCTTATCCACCAGGAAGCCACACTGCATACATGCTAGATAAACAATTACAGAAGAATAAACAATTACAGAAGACAGAGAAAATGAAGCAAAACAAAGAACAGCTGTGCAAACAGTCCAGAGAGACAAGATAGTATTTGATGTACAAGCAAGACTCACAGAAACCATCTCAAAACAACCAGGAAGACTTCCTATAATTTCTCTGCTTTTATCCAGCAATAAGAGGGTAGAAGGAGCATGCTGCTCTTCAAAGACAGAAATAATGAGATGGCAAGTGAGCCTGCAAGACGAGATGGAAGCAGGGCCAGGAAGTTCCTTCAGCAGGGCAAAGGAGCCTGCTCACCTGCCAGCCTCCTCCTCCAACAGCTTGCTGGCTATTCGGATCATCAAGCAGTAGGCAAATGGGGACTTGAGGCCGTGGCGTGTGAACTTGCTGAGCATCTTGTTGACTGCCAGGCGGTCGTTCTTCCGCACGTGGTACAGCAGGCCCAGGGCGTGGTACTGTGCAGAGAAAGAGAATGTCACAAACCCACGGTAGGTTCTCTCCCCCTTTGTCCCTTCTGTCGCCCAGTGGTGCCTAGCTGAGCTCCAGCAATTTGCTCCACGCCCAGCTGCTGGTGGCTATTCCCCTGCTGGAGGTGGGTGTCCTACCTGCACCATGATATTGTCACTGGAAGCTGCCTCCTGAGCCTCATTCACCCAGCGCTTCACCACATCATAACTGGTCTTCAGCAAGTGCTGGAAGGAGATGGAGCCATAACAACCCATTAGATAAGAATGGAGTAAGCTTTGGGAATTTCAGCTTATATTAAGAAGCAATGAGCCTTCCCATGAGTGTGCTGGCAGCAGCAACTTATAGAAGAACAAGGGATCAGCATGCAGAGATCTGGCCGTAACAGCTGCAGCCTCAGGAGGTTGATGATCTCTAACAAAGTCAGCGCCAGTCCCTCAGTTCACAAAGACACGAATAGCAACAAAATCCTGAAATTCCCAAGATGTCCAGTCCCACCAGAGATGACTGCTTCCCTGCTTGATTGTCCCTCAGGCCTGTGCTGCAGGGAGTACATACCAAGGAAGACACGAGAGCAGAGCTGGACACACTTGGCACTTTGTCAACAATCGCCTGCTTCATGTAGCGCTCAATGGCCTGCAACATGGTACTCTGCAGGGAGAGGGAAACAACACTGATATGGGAAAGCCTTTCTGACTGTGAAAGGCATGGGATAAAGCAGGAAAAAGTGAAGGGCACAGAGCTGCCCCACGGGAAAAGCAGCACTTACATCAGTGATCTGACAGAGCGCTCTCACAGCAGGGCCTCGGTAATTGTCATCCTTCCCAGTCATGTCTTTGGTTAAGCTGGGAAAACAGGAAGCTCTCAATATGGCACTCCTGAGCCAGCAGCTCTCAGGTGCACACACAGTGCACACAGAGCAGCAGGCAGCCAGCATCACGGCTGAATGCCAAGCAGGCAGCTGCAGGTCTCAGGCAAATCCCACTGGGGTGGGAAGGCAGGAGGAAAAGATCAGTACTCAGGTCAGTGGGAGACCATCTGTGAAGGGCCAGGAATTCATCATATTGCAGCACTTGAGACTGGCTTCTGCCTCAGCCCTTTACAGCCCCTATACCGACCTGCTCCTGACTCCCCAAGAGGACATTTAACTGGCATGAGGTCCTAGGTTACAATATAAAGATGTATTCTATTCCCATCCTCAAGAGCTGTTGAAACCAGGAGGGCCATTGTTTTTTCCTTATCTCCTGTTAATGGGCCCATCAATGCCTTGCCAATGACTCAGAGATATCAAGGACCCACGACATGACTCAGATATCAGCCCATTGTGAGATGCTCTGCCCAGGGGAGAGGAGCTAAGCATCTCTACCTGGATATAATCTGGGCTTTGGGACAGAACAAGCTGCCCTTACCCACTGATTTCCGGAGGACAAGAGCTACCAGATCTTTTCTACAGGATCACCACTTCAACAAGACCATTTCATCTGGACTGCTACAACCACCCTAACTAGCAGGGGTGTCAGCTTGTATTCTGACTCTGTCAGTGGTTTTTTTCTTTTGTATTATTGTATGTGTTTGATTTTTTCCCTTGTCCTAATAAATTGTATTTCTGACTTAGAGTCTCTCACTGGTTTTGCTTTCAAACCAGAACACATGATCAGCAATTCAGGAATGACTCACAGAGGGAATTTTGTTCCCTGGTGAAGTCGTATTCAGTGCTGCTACAGGAGAAGTACATCCTTGTCTACCTGTTGAAAGCCTTGGGGTTTATGCCAGAATTCTTCAGAACATTTCAAGGCATTCAGACAGGAGTTAATGAAAAGCCTTTGCAAAAGGGGAAAAGCCAGCCGTGCTACCATATCATGTAACCAAGAGAGACTCCAGACATCCATGGGCATGGGGTATGGGGACACAGCATATTCTGCATCTATCACTATGAGTTTAATGTCTGTATTTTATTGAGCTTTTATGAAGGAAAACTTTTTCCTCACCAAGGGCATTCCCTATCATCACCCTGCTCAGGGACTACTTCAAGAAGCTGGACAGACATTATTGAAGAGCGTGTCAGTATTACAGCAAGAAAAGTGAAGTGACTGACCTGCTAGTAACAATGATCACATCTTCTGCAATAGAAGACATCTCTTTGATAGTGAGGTAACACATCCTACGAAGAGTTGGCTGGCAAGGAAATAAGCAAGAAGAACATCAGCTGAGATGATCCCAGATAGGAAGGGATCTCAGTTTTCCCTGCTTACATAATTTTATCATGAAGATCACAAGATCACAAGAACTTGATACCTTCAGAGTGCGTCATTCCCTGAGCGTAAAAGATGAATAAAATCCAAACTGATGAACAAAACACCTCTTCCTCTTCTAAATCCCTCAGTCTTAGGGTGAGGCCATAGAGATACCAGATTTAGCTGGATGTACAGTTTCATCTTCCACTTGTCATTCATATGAACAAGGAGAAAGCCTTGAAACTATTTCATGGTTTGGTGGTTGAAAGCCTTGTGTTGCTCCAAAAGCAAGAAAGCAAACAATTTCTATTCCTGAGTCTGGGGATTTCTGCACTGGTCTCATGATTTTAAAGCCTTGCAGTTTGGGGGCAACTAATGACAGTGCTACTGCTGTGAGTAGGCACTAACTCTCAGCCTCCTCCAAACACACAACTGTTGACTCTCAGCAGGATATTTTAATGCTGGGCACAAAGCACAGGAAAATCCACCTGCCTACCACAATCTCAGAGTTAAATGGCAATTTAGAGAGAGGGATCTCTGCCTCAAGAGCAGTGCAGACTTCAGTTAAGCTGCTACAAGATCTGGGAAGGGCTAGGAAGCTGATCACCATTTCTAAACTTTCATCCTACTCTTCTCACTCAGATCAGGTAGATTCAGACAGGAGAGAAAAGCTGATTGTATAAAATGTGTATGTCAAGGGACAACTTGTCCCACCAGGTAAATACAGAAAACCGAAGGTAGACTTACATCATTGGACTGAAACAGCTTGGTCATAGCAAAGAAGGATTCGGTGGCTTCCATGACGCCAAGGTGCTCCCCCTAGTTGTGTGGAAAGAAGAAAGGAAATCCCAATTATCACAGCCAGCTTTGGGCCTGATGCACATCTCTGTACAGATGTATATTTTCTCTCTCTTACCTGGTTTATGAGATACAAGATCTTGGTGAGGATATGAGCACATTTTCGTGGGTTTATGGGAGTCTCATTAAACACTCGAGCCTGGAAACAAAGCACAGACAAGGACTGACACTGTCCCTCCTTGCAAACATTGTCCTGCCTGTCCCAGCTACACATTGTGAATGACGTATGGCAAGACACATAACGACTTTGGATCAGATTTCCTTTTAATTCCTGTTAAACATGGACCCCTTTAAACAGCTGGTTTTGCAGTCTGGGGTTACAAATCCAAGAGCAATAGAGGTTTAAAGGCTAAATTCTCATCACTCTTTCACCCACACTGGCCTGCACTGTGTGCTAGCTGAAACACTCTTCCAACAGATGAACTTGAGCTTACTGAGGCCACAGGGGCCAACACCATTCCCAGCCTCACAAGCAAACAGAGAATGCTGAAACAACAGGGGCTGGGGATTGAGATGTTCACCTGCTCTTGAAAAGAATGGCATTTCTTCAGAGAAAATTCATAAAACTGTTTAATAACCACTCATACCCCTCTCACTAATATTGTCATCCACAAGACATTTGGGGTGTCCAAGGCCACTTCCCCATTCTTCCTGGTTTGGGGTGAGCTTTCCCAGATAATTTTATTCCTTTTATTACTATTTTATAGTTCACAGTCTTTAATTTGTTACAGAGACCATTTCAACCTTCTCCCTTCATCTGTCCAGTAATAAAAGAAGAACTGTTGCCCATTTCTTTCAGAGCAAGCACGACTGTAACAAACCCTCATTTCCTTGCTGGAGTTCTCCAATGACCTACTCAAGAGAGGGAGAGACTCTATCCAGTGGGGTACACAGAGGAGATGGTCTGGAGATTTACCTCTTGCAAGACTGCACTCTTCTCCAGGTGCTGGAATGGGTTGGAATTCCCACCTGCAAAACAGACAGAGTAAAAGTCTCTCCAAGCATAGTGTCATGGGAAAGCAACTTTTTAACCATGCCCATACTTTAAAAGCAGTCTGAGCATTTTGGGGTGATTTTTTTTCATGAACACCAAGCAATGAGAGCAACTTCTTTGAAGTAATATTAATTGGATGTCTTCATGGCAGGCAGGGAAGGCAGAGCAGATGGACATTCTTCAATTTGCCATCCCCTCCAGAAGTAACTGACTGTGAGCTGAGGCAGACTGATCAGCTGTAAAACAACTGTGCTCCACTGTATCCCCAAAGACTATTTCCACCCTGGGCTGGGAGCTCGCTGGCAGTGGGAGCATCAATAGGACAGGCCTAGGAACAAAAGCTTAGACAGAAAGAGGTACTGCTTGCCAGACTGGTGAGTCACGAGTGTTTTATCCCTCCCATATAAACCAAACAAAAATCCACCAGTAAAGTATTTTTGGCTCTATCACTAATTAAGGGAACAAGACAGCAGACTAGATAGGCTGGACACAAAGTAATTTTTGTTGATCCACTTAACAAAGTAAATTATACTAAATAATTAGAATCCTCCAGCAATTAAGGATGAAATAACCAGAGGGAAAAGCACTATCATTCTGCATGGTCTCTATTAGATTGCCTCCAAAGCATTTGTGAGCTGCAGCTTTTCAAAAGCTGCTAGTTATTGATAAGCAGGTTTTAATTAGAACCTATGTTCAGCCTGGCCCTGGGACAAAATGCAGCCTTTTCCAGGGTTGTTCTAGTGCTTGTTCCAAAGCCTGGTCCACTAGAGAGGACATCTCCTGGGCCAAAATCTGACCTGACCCAAACTTGAAGCATGCTAGGCTGGTGCCAGGAGCCCTTTCTAGAGTAAGCCTTACATACAAAAGCAAACACATCTGCACTCTGGCTCCTTCCTGGTTCATAAAATGCCCTCCTCTGGCTCAGGAGAAGTTTGCAAAGGCAGCAGGTGGCTGAACAATACACAAACACTTATGTGAGGTAGAAGAGGTAGAACAAAACAAGGGCAAAGAGCAAAAATGTTTCTAGTATGAGTATGAACCAGTTCTAGGATAAATATGCTCATGTGTTCCACAAAACCTGCCCAGCAGCCCAGTATTTCCATGGTCCAGCATGTCTACAATCCTTAAATCAGCCATGAACAACACTGCATCACCTCTTTATCCTTCATAGCACTAAGGATCCTGAAATACATTGTACATGGGGTCTTAGTCCTCACAGCACCCTGCATCAGTTTTCTTCCATGGAGAGGGAGGGCAGAGCAAAGGTTGTGTGTTCATAAAGTTCCTAATATTGGATAACTAACAACAATTTATTATGATTTGTAGAGAAACATAATTTTGTGGCCAAAACAACATGTCAAAGGGAGTGGGAGCAGGTCATCCAAGGCTAGCAAAACCATGGAAAGCAAAGACACAGAAGCCAATTAACTGGATCCGTGCATCTCCTGCCAGCCCCAGCCATAGGTAATGTCAATACCTTGATGGGTGTGGCAAGGTACAAATGAAGAACAGCCCCCAAAATTAAAGCCAAGAGCAATTCCCCTCCAACAGCTGCGTCACTAAATTCTCTGCTTATCAGGATGTCACTGGAGGCCTTGGAAAAGGGAAACAAGGGCAAAGCATTGAATGCCCATTAAGATAAAAAGAAAGCACAGTCACACAGAATAATCACCAAGATGTAAGCTGAATCAATTTGCTTCAGGACACACTGATTTGTTATGCAGAGCAAGATGTGTAGAAAGCTTCACAGGAAGATGAAAAAGATACCACAAAGCTAAACCATGAAAGAAAACACTGTCTTATGATGCATCACTTCCACCTGAATTACACACCGCATAAAATATCAACCTCTCCCTTACTAATCAGCCTAAAGTTTTGAAGTCAGGCATGAAACTTCGTGTTTTGTTGGGGCTCTCAGATTTTCTGATCCACTGAAAGTAGCAGTGATTATGGGGCCAGAAACGATGAACTGGATTCTATCTGGCTATAACACCTGGTTCCAGAGCTGGGCAACTGTGAACAGGGCTAAAGTGCTCAGTATTTAGTCTCAGGCTCTGCACCTGCTGATGTGGCAGTAACCTCGGTGTGCTGTGCCGATGCAACCAGTTTAGTCTCTGGCTGCGGGTGCGAGGAGGAGGCAGCAGACTGCTCTAGTGCCCCCATAGTGCTTCCATAGAGCTCCCACAGTGGTTCCATAGTGGTTCCATAGTGCTCCCACAGTGCTCCCCACTGGTTCCATGCACACCAGCAAGCCCCCGCCGCCAAGCTGACACCAAGCCTCCCCTCCCAGCTCCCCCTGTCCCTCACAGATCCCCCCATTTCCACAGGAGGGGTCTCTTCCCTCACAGCTCTCCCCGCAGCCACGAAGGGCTCCCCCTCACCGATCCCCTCCGTGCCCACAGAGGGGTCTCTCCCCTCCCAGCGCCCCCGGCCTTCCCTCACCCGACTCCTCGTCCTTCTTGTCGAACTTCTTCAGCATGGTGCTACCGAGCGGCCTGTGGCTGCAGCCCTCCCGTCCCGTGGCAGTGGCAGTCCCCGCCTAGGGCCCGGTGCCGGTCCCGATTTCGATCCTGATCCTGGTCCTGATCCCGGTCCCGGCTCGGCCCCCCCCCCTTCCCTGCCAGCCTGTCACTGTCACCGCGGCCGCCGCACTGCGCAGGCGTGGCACCGCCCCCCGGACGTGTACAGGGCGTGGCGCAGAGCCGTGACTGACAGGGAGAGGGCGGGGCCAATCGGCAGCGGCGCGGTCTGATTGGCGGAGGGCGGGGCGGGGGCGGGACTGACGGGGATCCGGGCTGGGGTCAGCGCCGGAGGGACCCCGGGACTGCGGGGGCAGCCCTGGGGATACCGGGACACTGCTCGGCACACTGGGGCCGGGAGAGCAAAGGGCCGGAGGCACTCACCACTGGTAATGGGGGTGGCGCTGGGATCCCTGAGCTGGGGAGATGAGGGGGCACTAGGGGCAGAGGGGGCTGAAGCATGGGGGCACGCTGGGTCTCGGGGAGGACAGAGGAGACACAGGGGCAGAACAGGGAAATGAGGAGATCCTCGCAGGCTCAGCGTCCCAGGAGCAGTTGGGAGTGGCAGGGCACAACAGTTGTCACTCAGGCTGCTTGCTCTGGAGTGTCCCACTTGGATGCACCAGCTTTGGCAGGTCTTCCTAAGACCGCTGTTCCCCACTGCTGCTGGTACCCTGTCTCTACCCTGGACCCCAAACTCCGGGCTCAGCCCCACAGCACATGCCCAGTGGGTGCAGGGGGGTATCTCAAGGGGCCAGGCACTGCCCAGGCAGCTCCTGAGCCTCAGGTCAGGCAGGGATGGCAAAAAACCTTTTACCCACCTTGCCACCTGACCCCAAGCACCATCTGTTGGCACATCCCTTCCTGAAATCCGTCCCTTCCATGGAATGTGGGGTCACCCCAGTCACTTCTGTCCCTTTCCCAGAGCCAGTGCCCACCCCAGAGTGCGAGGGCTCACTCACCCTGCAGCAGGTAGTCCTCAAAGAGCATGGCCGTGTCCCCCAGCAGCTCCAGTGGCCCCCCTGGAGGTGTCTCCTGGCCTCAGCCTGGCTTGCACCACCCTGTACTTTGCACGGGGCGGCCGCACTCTGCTCTGCTCTGCTCTGCTCTTATCTCCCAGCTGGGCTGAAAGCAGCAGCTCCAGGGGCACAACACAATTTCCCTGTTGGCCCAGAGCTGCTGAGGGCTCCCTGGGCCAGGGGCTGGCTCTGCTGTTGGTGCCAGGTCTGACACACCTCATGTGGAATTTAATGACCTCCCGTGCTGGCCCCGGCCGAGCAGATGCCCTCACAGCATCTCTGGGAAAAGGGAACACAAAATGAGAGTGTAAAGGGGTGTGTGACAGTGTTCCCAGGGGTCCGAGGATGAGGGAAGAGACAAGGATCTGACTCTATGCTTCAGAAGGCTTGATTTATTATTTCATGGGATATATTATATCAAAACTATACTAAAAGAATAGAATAAAGGATTTCATCAGAAGGCTAGCTAAGAATAGAAAAAAAAAAGAATGAAAAACAAAGGCTTTTATCTCGGACAGAGAGTCCGAGCCAGCTGACTGTGATTGGCCATTAATTAGAAACAACCAACATGGGCCAATCACAGATGCACCTGTTGCATTCCACAGCAGCAGATAATCATTGTTTACATTTTGTTCCTGAGGCCTCTCAGCTTCTCAGGAGAAAAAATCCTAAAGAAAGGATTTTTCATAAAAGATGTCTGTGACAGGGTGCAGAGCAGGTATAAAGCACAAGCTGTGTTTGATGCCACATTTTATTGTGCACACTCACTCAAAACTCTGGCTTTGAGGGTTGGCCAAGCTTTGTGGAGGATTTTTTGTTCTTCAGTCACCCAGAGAGAAGAAGCACCCAGGAAAAGCTGCCTGGCTGGATGCAGCCCCTTTGGAGACATCTGGGTGGTGGATGAGCAGGGAGCAAAGCCAAGCACAGAAATCCCTGTAGTGCTGGGGTTGGGACCAGCTGTGCTCAAGCTCTGGCCAAGGTAAACCCAGCTGTGTCTTCTCCAGTGGTGCTGAGGTGAGAGCTGTTAAACCAAATGCTGCCATGGCTGCTGCCTGTGCCATGAGCACTGGGGCCAGGGGGATGAGGTGCCGTGTCCAGTCCCCTGCAGACACAGCGAGGCTGCTCCAGCCTGTGCCAGCCCTGCTGTCCTCTCCAGCCCTGCCGGCTCCCAGGACAGTTCATCTCCTGCGCCCCAGCCGGGCCATCAGCTCAGCATTGGCAGCTGCCTTGGCCTGCAGCTCCTTCTCTCTGGCCAGGTCGAGCAGAATTTTCAGTAAGTGAGTGTGGACATCGAGTGACAGGGACACCTTCCTCCTCTTTTTGCTTGGAGCTGCTCTCTTGGTGGCTGGGCTCATCAGCCAGTGCAGGGCTTGTCTTTCTGATCCCTCCAGCGGTGGCAGGCTGGCTTCATCTGGATGAGACCCTGCCCCAGAGCCATCATCGCCCCTCCTCATTTTGGAGAGAGCTGACAGCGTCTTGTTGTGGCTGGGCCCCTCCCAGGCTCCTGCTGGTGGCCCGAGGAGCAGCAGGACGGAGAGCAGCAGGAAGGAGAGCAGCATCCTGCCTCGCAGCGTGCCCGGGGGTGCCTGCAGGGAGCAGTGGATTGGCTCTGAGCATCACCCCCATCACCCTGCCACTGCCCCACAGCCCTCAGGCAGGACACATCCCCACCAGGGTGTCACCCACAGAACCCCTCCACTCCCTGCACCTTTCAGGAGCCCTTCATTATTCCACCCTGATTTTAACCCCCTTGAACAGGGTGGGGAGTTTTGGGGAGGCTGAAGGGGGCATGGGAAGCAAATCCCCTGGGTGTCCTTGTCCTTTCACACAGCCCCTGGGCAGATGCTGGGCCCTCAGTTTCACACCCTCCAGCCCTTTGTCACCCAGGGAAGGAGACAACCCTGTCCTGCCAGGGTGCTGTGGCTGCTCCCCAGCCCATTCCTGCCCTTTGCCCAGGGAAATGCCTGCCTGGGGTTTCAGGGCTGGGCGGGCACTGGAGCTTTCTTCCTGCCACGCCTTCCCTGGCAGATGCCATTCCCCGCTGTGTTGCTGGGCTCTTAGGGGCAAAAGCCACCCACCAAGGGGGGACACGAGCCACTTGGACTAAAATACACAGGATATTGGGGCAGGAGGCTGGCCACAGGTCTTGAATTGTGTCAAGCCTCAGCAATCTTCTCCAGCCCATCCCTCACCTGGGTCGCAGGGAGGGCCCCAGGGATTGCAGGATGCTGTGCTACAGGGTAGGGGTCAGAGCAGGTGCAGGGACACTGCTGCACAAATCCTGCTATATAACTGCCTCTCCCCAAAATCAGTCACCCAGCAGAGCATCTCTGGGGTGAAACCCTTTGGAAAGCACCGGAGTAGGCAGCCAGAGGTGGTTAACTCACTGCAAAGTGAGGAATGAAAAGCATCTAACCCCCCGCAACCTATTTCCCAGCTAAAAGCCCCTGAAAAGCACCCCTGAGGGCACAGCCTCGCCATTTGCAGCAGGTCCTCGTCTCTTCGATGTTCAGCAGTGCTCCCAGGCTGCAGGGACCACAGGCTGGGGGTTTGCTCTGCTCCCTGCCAAGCCCTGGCTCTTATCCTGTCCCAGCTCCACCTCTGACCCGCAGAGGGGGTGACAGTGACAGGGGGAAGGTGGGGGGGCAGAGTGTGGAAATGTTTTTAATACATTTTGCCTAATGGCAGATGAAATCATCCCAGGATGTGGGTGGGTGTGTGCCCCCTCGCAGCTCCCCCAGCTGCGTTTGGAGGGGATTCCAGGAACCTGGGACAGCTCACTTGCAATTGTTCCATGTTTGACTTGCAAAATGTTTTTTCTCCATCTAATTAGGCCTCCCTGCTCTTGCCAGTCTTGGTGATCACTTAAGGGAGGGAGGGAACATGCATATTGCTGGGATCATGGGCATCGTGCCTCACAAGGACAGCATGTCCAGAGGCATGTCACCTGCCTGCTGTGCCAAACCCAAGCCCTGCTTTGGCCCCTGGTTTGCAGGACACTAGTGGCTTGCAGCTCACCTTAATGTATTCCATCTGGGACACCACTGGTTTGCAGCTTACCTTAATGCATTCCAGCTGGGACACCAGTGCCTTGCAGGCACCTGCACCAGTCCAGCCTGGCCCAGCTGCCCAAGGTGGGTGGCAGCCTGTGGGCATTGCTGTGGGGTGAGCCCCATACACAAGGGTTTTGCTCCCAAATTCCCCCCTTAGGGAGTGTGGGAGCATCCCAAGGCTCTTAGGCTGGGTGGGCACCAGATGAGGAGAGCTGTGGGTGCTCAGCCCCACAGCCAAGGGCAGGAGTCAGAGTGCCCAGAGTTCAGACCACCCAAGGCTCTGCCCACCCCTGTAGTCTGAACTGATGGGTGACCCATCCTATGCCACCCTCCCCAGGACAGCAGGGAACAGAAATAATGCCATCCTTGTTCCTCCTCCCAGGGACAGCCAGGAACTCACACCCAGTAGCCAAAATTAGCTGGCAGCACTGATTCACACAGTACATCATGCAGCAGCACAGAGCCACGTGCTGACACATCAGGGCCTGCACAGGGGGTCATGGCCTGGCTTGCATCAGCTGGGCACGTGCTGGGCACAGGGATGGGGCACTGGGCTCCCTGGAAGGGGTGAGGAACCCCAGCCAGCACTGCCAGCAGTGGGCAGCTGGAAAGGGCAGGGGCATGGGGCATGCCTGAGTCAAGAGCTGTCCCCAAACTCCACAGGCATCTCCAGCAACGAGCCAAGAATGTGACAGCTCCCTGTGAGCACAGCTTTAATACACATCCCCCTGCATTGGTACACATAGACATTTGCTGTATATAGATACACACAGAGAACAGCAGGACATGTGGGGGCCACACAGGCCACCCAGCAGCCCTGGGGCTCTGGGGCAGTGAAGGGCATGTCCCTACTCAGCCCTGGGGGATGGGGGGAAGCAGGGGCTGCATCATCACTTTCACAAAGCCTTTGAGAGTAAGTGTGGGCGAGCAGGAACCGCTTCTAACATAGCACCATCCTCAGGTTTCCCTGCCAGGCCCGGGGGTGCAGGTGAGATCCCCCAGATTAAAGCCAGATGTGCTGCTGGCAGATATGTGAGCTGGAGGGCAGCACGTGGCAAGAGCCTCCAGTCTTCCCCACAGGTCATTGCCAAACCATTGCAGCCACAAAAGGGGAACTGGGCCCTAGTTGAGGTTAAGGTGAAATTTATTCAGATGGAGCTCACTGCAGGGTGAGGGATGCTGTGCAGGGAGGCACTGCCTGGCACAAGGATGTGGGCAGCTCTCCCAGCAGAGACAGGGAGCAGAGAGGGAGTTTGGGGGTCTGTGGGGAGCAGGAAAGGGTACAAGGGTATTATGGGAGGGAGCCCAACTATGCCGAGTCCTACCTCTGCTTCCAGAGAGAGGGAACAGGGCTAAGAACCCTTCTGTTGGCCAGAAATAATTTAAAAATTAAACTGAGAACAGCCCAGCGGGAAAGGGGGTTCAGAGCCTTGCTGGGAGGCAGTTTCCCATTTGACATAAATTTCACCTTAATGACAATAAACTGATATGAAATGAAAAACCCATGAGCAGCATAAAGACAGGTTAGAAATAGCACCAGGTTCCTGCTGGGGCTGGTGGGCACATGGCCGCAGGCCCCACGGGCAGCCCAGCCCCAGCCAGGGCAGCAGCTGGGCCTGAGCTCCAGGCAGCCCTGCCTGCCCAGACACTGCCTGCACCTACACCTTGGGCTGCCCTCCCTCCTTGCTGCCAGCACTGCCACGGGAAGCTGTGGAGAGAAGCGAGATGCTGTCAGAGCTGAGCTGGGGAGCAGCACTGTCCCCAGCTCTGCACAGCTGAGCCCGGGGCACAGGGTGGAGGTGCCCACCTGCCCTGCAGTGCAGCTCGCACTCCTCCTTGCTCTGGAAGCGGTTGGGGTTGCCCTGGCAGCCGCTGTAGACGAAGGGCCGGCACTCGGTGGCTCTTTGGTTGTAGTACCAGCGCAGGGTGTAGTGCTGGCAGCGCCCCTCGTCCAGAGGCAGCCTGCAGGGCTCAGCTGTGGGCAAACCCTGCTGTGAGGGCAGGCAGGGCTGCCAGACCCACCAGGCAGAGGAGGGGAAGCCCAGAAGGAGAAGGCTGAGCATGGGAAGGATTTGGCTGGAGGAGATGTCTCTGTGCTCTGCCC
This sequence comes from Geospiza fortis, assembly GCF_000277835.1. Classification (NCBI taxonomy): domain Eukaryota; kingdom Metazoa; phylum Chordata; class Aves; order Passeriformes; family Thraupidae; genus Geospiza; species Geospiza fortis. The sequence goes on along the minus strand of NW_005054339.1, from coordinate 5,538,451 downwards.
AAGTGCTGGAATTGAGGGAAGGAGACTCCACTCTGTCTCCCAGGACAGCTCCCAGCAAAGAGTTGGGGACATGACGGCCACAGCACTCCTTGAAAGGATTATAGAGGGACTCTCCAAAGGCTGCTGCCACTGGGGCTTCCTTGATCTCCTTGGGGCTTTTTTGGGATCTGTCCTGTGGCTCATGACCAGAGCACAGGAAACCTGCCAGGGCAGCAGGTCCCACCAGCCCAGCACAGCACCCATCACTGCTGGTGATGGCTTTGGTGAGGGGGATAGAGCACAAGGTCTGCATGGTGTGGGCAGCACAGTGATAGAGAAGGTGCAACCCCCCCAAGTACCAGCAAGAGGGCAGGAAACTCACAAATCCCCCAGACAGATGGCACAGGGGCAGGAAACCCCAAATCCCCCAGACAGATGGCACAGGGACCCACTGCCCAGCCGGATGCAAAGACACCACCCCAGCAAAACCCGGGGCTGGTTTCCCCAGCAGCTTAGCTCTGAGTGCCACGTGAGTGCAGGGAAGCTCACCATCCACTGTGGGCTGCTCAAAACTGTCCATCTCGGGGACCTCATCGTAGTCATCCTCCTCTCCCTCCATGTCATACGCGAGGTCATCGTTGTCGAGCGCGATCTGCCTGTCCTGCCCTGGGAGACAGCACCACACGTGAGCAGTCCTCACCACACACATGGAGCGCAGAAAAAGGGGGACAAGGACTGAAAGCACAGGGATGACACACCCTCATCCTCCTCAGTGTGTGACAACTTGAGCACAGGGACTATGTGAGCGCTGCCAGCAAGGAACGGCTGAGTGGAGAAGGACCCTGTCAAGGGGACACAGGAATCAGGGAAGAGGCAAAGGAGTCTGGGCTGCTTTCCCTTTATTTCCCAAGGGAAATCCATCCCTTTCAGGTGTGGAGCAGTGCAGCACTGCCCAACCCTGTTGCAGCCTGACAGGGTACGTGGACAGGGATGGTGGACAGGGAGATACCCCCTCCCCTGTCTGCACCACACATCAGGGCTGCCACGGGGGCTTCTGGAGGAGGCACAGCCAGGGGAGGCCCAGAGAGACAGCTCCCACTCAGAGCCCAGGAGGACAGGGACAGGGGAGGGCACAGGGAGGCACACATGCCGTGTCACCAGATCCCACAGATCCTCCAGACTCTCCATCACCTGTTTGGTCCTGCTTGTTCTCCTGGCGGACGATTCTTCCTGCTCCCTGGGCAGAGTGGAAGCTGCTCCTGGCCTGAGCCCCCCAGCCTCCTTGGAGAGAAAGCACCCACCTCATCCCAGCCCACCCTTTGCCTCCATCCCTCCAATCCCAGCCTACCCTTCCCTCCAGCACTGCTGACCCCTGCAGGACCCCTGCCCCAGTTCTGACACCCAAGAACAGATGGGGTACAGCTCCTGTGATCCCCTCAGTTGGGCAGACCCTGGCAGCACCCAGACCCCACTGGCACCAGCTGTCCCTGGGATTCCTGTGCCATCATTTCTGCCACACACCAACCCTTCTCCCTGTGCAGGGCCCTGCACTGATGCTGACCCTGGCTGAAGTGTCATGGAGGGTGCCAGCCACCTCCAGCTCCCCAAAACCAGTGGCACACCTGGGTGCCAGGGCTCCTTTTGTGCCACACGTGTGGGGCAGGGGGATAGGAAGGAAGAGCTGCAACCTGAGTGCTCACGTGAGTCCTGGTGCCGTGGAAAGTGGCCACCACAGGCTGTGGGAGAGACAGGGTGGGGTCAGGGGCAGTGGGTCCAGAGAGGAGAGCAGGTAAGTGTGTGCCCCCAGCCCCAGGGCAGCAGGGGGGATGCTCACCACAGTGCTGGCTCATCTCCTGCCTGACGAAAGCACGGATCTCCTCCTCCTGCCAGGCACACAAAGGGCAAGGGTAGTAATGGGGGATGGTGCAATTCAAGAGGAGGAAAAGCCCTTTCCCCAGGGTCTAGCAGAGCCCAGAGGTGAGGGCAGCCCCTACCTCAGTGGCAGTGGGATGGATCCCCAGCACCTCTTCCCACCCCAGTGACCTGAGTGCCACGAGCCTGTGCTGGCTCCCTTCTGGCTCCTTACCGTCATGCCCGGCTCGCCCTTCTCCCCACGGAGCCCGTGGGTGCCAGGACTGCCCTGGGGACAGCAGAAAGGAGGTGGGAAGCTGGCCCTGGCTGGAGCCCATCCAGGCAGGGCCAGGCACCCAGACACTTACCTGCTCTCCTCTCTCACCAGGGATGCCAGGCATGCCACGTGCACCGGGCACTGACTGTCCTGGGGGGCCTCTCTCCCCCTGCAAAGGACACGTGCTCAGCATCCAGCTGCTGGAGCCTCTCTGCTCTCCCCAGCACCATGGAGGTGCTGCTTTGCCCATGCCTGCCCCCCAGGGATGCCAGTGCAGGTGGGGATGGGGACAGCTCCAGCCCAACTCAAGGACAAGCAGGGTTCCAGACTCCATCCCCTGGCCAGGGGGACACAAGGGAGGAACCCAAAGCCAGCGAGCTGGGAGGGCAGGACAGAGCTGGCATGTGACTCCAGATGCCACACACCCCTCACCCACAAGGGGGACTGGGCCCTCCCATCCTCACAGCCCCAGAGGGGAGCAGTCACCTGTGGTGAGCACTTACCTTCTGGCCCTGCATGCCCTCAGGACCTCGTGGGCCAACGCTCCCTGAGGGCCCAGGGGGGCCAGGAGCACCGTCACTGCCCCGGGGACCAGGGCCGCCCATAACACCTGGGGCACCCTGGAGGAGAGCAGAGGGTGAGGCCAGGGGTGTCAGAGCCCCCAGCTTCAGAGCAGATGCCATGGACATCCTCTGACCCCACAGCTGGGCATCCCCAAAAAACCAGCAATGGTGCCTCCTTATAAAGAGCAGGGAATTGTTGTCAGTCCTTGCTTAGTGACATAATTTAGAGCAGCACTGAATGACTCTTCTGGGAGCATCAGGCTCTGATGTGCTTCCAACCAAGGCTCTATCCTGGTACAAGCAATGTGGTGTAATGCATCCCATCCCTTTCCAGCCCGCTCACCCGGTCTCCTTTCTCCCCCTGGTCTCCTTTGGCTCCCTGCTGCCCGTCAAAGCCGCGGTCACCCTGCAAAGAGGAAGGGACAGGCAGCAGGGGACACACAGCGTAGGGCAGGCAGCGAGGGGATGAAGTGCCAGCACAGCTTTTCCCAGCACTGCTCTAACCTACCTTGGGTCCCATGAGCCCTTCCTTTCCAGGAATGC
>NW_005054339.1:5527767-5535202 GCF_000277835.1 Geospiza fortis | reverse complement strand
GTGTCCATCAGCCCCCAGCCATGCTTTCCTGTCCCACCCTGGTGTCACTGAGGTGCTTACCGGCTCGCCTTTCCTCCCTGACAGCCCCGAGCGCCCCGGGATCCCTGGCTCTCCCTACAGCAGGAAGGACAGAGGCAGGGCAGTCAGTCCTTCACCCCTCAGTGCTCACCCCAGAGCCACAGGCAGAGGAGGGGACCCCTGAGCTTGTCAGGGGCCAAGGTCTGGCCTCAGCCATCTCCCTGCTCCCGCTGGCTGAGGGAGGGGATCCAAAGGACCACAGCCCCAGGCACCATCCAGGCTCCTGCAGCACCCTGCAGGCACCCACTCACCTTGTCACCCTTGTCCCCGTTGAGGCCACAGGCACCTTTCATGCCCCGCTCACCCTGCAAGGATGGGAAGTCAGAGCCATGCCAAGGCAGCACTGGAGAGCGCTGGCAGCCAGAGAAGCCAACCCACCTTGAGGCCACGCATGCCCAGGGGTCCCATGTCCCCCTTGTCTCCCCGGGCCCCGGGTATGCCATCACGGCCAGGCTGGCCCTGTGGGAGCCCCCAGAGTGTGACCAGGGTCTGCCAGGGTCTGCTCCTGCCCTGCTCTGGGGTGGCAGAGGCACAGACACAGCTCCTCACCGGCTCTCCAGGCTCTCCTGGTGCTCCAACCTCTCCCTGGGGAAGGCAAAGGCACCAGTCAGGGCAGGTGAGGGGATGGAGCCAGCAGCATCCCCAGCAGAGAGGCTGCCCAGCTTCATACCTTCTGCCCACTGGGGCCACGTGCCCCAGGGAAGCCCATGGAGCCCTTCTCTCCTTGTTCACCCCTCGTGCCCTGCAACAGAAACCCAGATCAGCACAGGCCAGGAGGGAGAGCTCCATCCACAGCCACTGCATGGCCACAGCACAGCCACAGTCACCTCCAGGCCATGGTCCCCTTGCACCATGTCCCTGCAACACCAGCACATAGGGCACAGGGATGCTGTCATGCCCTGCTTCCTCTGTCCCTTGCCCTCCATGATCCCCAACCCAGCAGCTCCCAGCCCTGCACAAGCTCCCCCCAGCCCTGTACCTTCTCTCCAAGCATGCCTTGCTCCCCCTTGTCCCCCTTGTCCCCTTCTGTGCCCTTCAGGCCACGCTCTCCCTGCAAAGGAGGAGACACAGGGAGGGGTCAGGGGATGAGCAGAAGCTCAGACACACAGGGTGGGGAGGACAGACTCTCATGGGGGCAGGAACATGGGGTCTGTAGGGTGGCTGGAGGAGAGGGGACAATACACTCTGCAAGGGAGGGTCCCCCGGCAGGGAAAAGCTCCTCCAGCTCTTCCCAGGGGGACAGGAAAGATGGGGAGAGGGAGGACAGGGACGGCCCTTACCGGCTCCCCCTTGCTGCCCCGTGCTCCTGGCGGCCCCTCCAGCACCACAGTATCACCCTGTGCACCCAAAGCAGAGAGAGGGGGGGTGAGAAGGGGGCCAGGGCTGCTGCCTGCCTCCCCACTGCCCCCCGCCCCAAGGACTCACCTTGTCTCCTTTGGGTCCTGGGGCCCCAAGGTCTCCCTGTGAGGATGAGGGGAGATGCTGCAGAGATGCACAGCAGGGAGCAGGCAGCACCTCCCTGGGCACCCCAGTACCTGGGTATGCATCACTGTCCCCCCAGCCCACAGAGTCCCTTACCTTGTCCCCACGCTCCCCACGGTTCCCAGGCAAGCCCTGTGGGGGACAAGAGAGGGGTGCTCAGGAAGGCATCACCCAGACCAGGGTGCAGCTGAGGGAGGGGGGTACCTACAGCTGGCCCACGATCCCCTTCTGGCCCTGGGCGCCCGTCCTCACCCTGCAAGGAGGAAGGGATATGAGAAGGGAATTTAGGATGGGGGCACTCCAGCATCACCCCAGACCAGGGACAGCTGCAGCTCTGGCTCAGAGACCTGTCAGGCACCGTGAGCCTTCCTGTCCCTGGCTGTGGGGACATGAGGGGACTGTGGCAGTACCTACCCGTGGTCCTGGGTCACCACGTTCACCTCTGGCTCCTGGCAGCCCGGCCCCTGGAGCTCCCTGCCAGAGGAGGGCAAGAACTCATCCCCATTCTCACTGCCCACAGCTCCTCCCAGCCCTGCCAGGCACCCCCATGCCAGGGACACCCCACAGTCCCCACCAGCTCTCTGGGTGCCATGTGCCACCATCCAGAGGGGGCTCAGCACCCACTCCACAAGGGAACCAACCTCCCACCTCTCATGCTGTAGGGCTGCCCCTAATCCTACCTTGTCACCCTTCAGGCCAGGGACCCCTTGTATGCCCTAAAAGAAAGGAGAAGGGTGAGCAAGCCACGGGAGGAAACCAATGCCAGACACCCTCTAAAACATCCCTGAGAGCCCCACCACGGCACTGCACACTCCAGCAGCAGCCTGCACCCTGTAAAACATCTCTGAGCGTCCCACCACGGCACTGCACACTCCAGCAGCAGCCTGCACCCTGTAAAACATCTCTGAGAGTCCCACCACGGCACTGCACACTCCAGCCTGCCCCATGGCCAGGGAAGTGCCAGCTGGTCCCTGCCAGCCTGTCTGAGCCAGCAGGGCAGAGCCCACAGCCCCAGGAATGCTGTGCCACCATACTCACAGCTGGCCCTGGAGGTCCCACAGGTCCTGGTGGTCCAGCAGTGCCATCCCTGCCTGGAAAGCCGATCAGACCCTGAAGGGAGGAAGCAGGGAATGGGGAAGCAGAGCCTGGGGCTGGGAAGGAATGGGGCTTGCGGGGACCTCAGTGCCACTGCACAAGTGTCCAGGGTCACCAGGACCAGTGATGCCATGTTCTGGTTGAAGCCTTTACCCTCTCTCCTGGGGGACCTGGAGGGCCAGGCTGTCCATTGTCTCCTCTCAGGCCTGGCTGTCCTGGCATCCCAGCAGGGCCTGCCAAGCCAGGGGGTCCTGGCAATCCTGGCAGGCCGGTGTCACCCTGAGGTAGGGAAGTAAAAGATGAAGCTCCTCAGGAATGTGCTTTTCCCTCAGCAAGCCAAGCTAGAGCATCACTGGGGCATCAGGGACATGATCAGAGCCAGGGTGACATGGGGACAGGAGTTACCTTCAGGCCTGGAGGCCCATCCTGTCCTGGTGGTCCCCGTGCACCGACACCCACTGATCCCTGCAAGGTGGCACAGAGCATGTGGCACATCACCTGGCTGCTGGGCACAGGGGTGCCAGGGCCATCATGCCACCGAGAGCATCCCCCTGGGACACGTACCTTCTCCCCTTTGGCTCCAGAGGACCCTTTGGCTCCCTGTGAAGACACCAAGCCCCCAGGACGACCTGGGCAGTAGGTGGCAGGGGCACAGATGCCAGCCCCCACCAGCATCCACTGTCCCCAATATCCACCCACCACCCCAATATGCCTTCTACTCACATCTTCCCCGGGATCTCCTGGCTCTCCAAACTTTCCTGGCTCCCCCTGGCAGGGAAAAAGAAGGAAAAAGCAGATGTGTGGGATTATGAACCAGGGGAGCAGCTGTGGTCACAGGGGTCCCAGGACAAGGGAAGAGACAAGAATCTGACTCCTTGTTTCAGAAGGCTTGATTTATTATTTTATGATATATATATTATTTTAAAACTATACTATACTAAAAGAATAGAAGAAAGCATTTAATCAGAAGGCTAGCTAAGAATAGAAAAGGAATGATAACAAAAGCTTCTGACTCTCAGAGAGTCTGAGCCAGCTGACTGTGATTGGCCATTAATTAGAAACAACCAACATGGACCAATCAGAGATGCACCTGTTGCATTCCACAGCAGCAGATAATAATTGTTTACATTTTGTTCCTGAGGCCTCTCAGCTTCTCAGGAGAAAAAATCCTAGGGAAAGGATTTTTCATAAAACATGTCTGTGACCAGCAGCTACAGCTGGATCCCCACAGGGTGGCCAAGCAGCCAGGAAGCTGAGGACCACACAACCCCTCCCCACTGACCCCCAGGGCAGCACTCACCTTGTCACCCTTGGGGCCTGGCAAGCCTCGGTCACCCTTGGAGCCCTGTCAGGGACAGCAGTGTTAGGGGACAGGGCACACACAGGGCTGGCTGGCCCCTCACAAGGCAAGGGGATAAGGTGATTGTAGGGAAGGGTCAATGAGGGGGATGAGGGCAGTGTCAGTGTCAGGGTGTGGGTGACTCACGGGCTCTCCCAGCAGCACGCCCTCCAGCAGCGCCGGCTCTCCCTGCAGGGCACACATGGGTGCTCAGCTGTGCCCACTGTGGGTGCCAGGGCCCAGCAGACCCCTGCCCAGCCCAGCCCTCCCAGCCTGGCTCCTTACCTTCTCTCCCTTGGCTCCAGGGGGGCCGGTGATGGCCTGGGACAGAGGACAGAGGGCAGGTGAGCAGGGCTGCACGGGGATGCTCCCCTCATCCTGGCCAAGGCAGCTCTGCACTCACCTGCCCTGGGGCTCCAGCGTCCCCTGGCTCTCCCTTGGGACCAGCAGGCCCTGAAGGTCCTGGTAAGCCCTGGCACAAGTGGCACAGCCCTCAGCATTGGCTGCAGACAGCCAGGCTGAGCTGAGTGGGGATGGGGCAGGGTAAGCATCAATGTACCATCTTCCCAGGCACTCCTGCCTCGCCGTCCTTCCCGGGCACACCATCCCTGCCCGGCACTCCTGGCTTCCCACTCTCCCCCTGCAGGCAGTGACAGAGGGGCTGGGCTGTGCAGGCAGCCCCAGGCACCCTCACTGATGGCAGCCAGATGTGGGGGTCACACACTCACCACTTGTCCTGGCAGCCCAGGGACACCCGGCGGGCCCTGCAATGGAGACGTGAGCAGAGATCAAGCAGCATCCCAGGCACCAAGAGCACCAAGGGCTGGGTTTGGGGTGCTGCAAACCTACCCCTGGGCCAGGGGGGCCAAGGGGTCCTGGCAGGCCCATGTTGCCCTGGGGGCCAGGCAAGCCCTGCAATGGAAACAGACACATCAGAGAGGGGATGGAACAGCCAGGACCTTGGCTGCCCCTGTGGGAATATGTGTTGGGGTGGGACTGGCTGATTTAGGGGAGGCTGGATGGATTTGGGCAGCCAGGTGGGTACAGGCAGGGAGGGTATGAGTACTCACACGGATGCTGGAGCCAGGTTCCCCTGGGTCACCCTGGGAAGAACACACTGCATCAGCCTGACCACCCCAACCACCCCAGCTACTGTGGTCACAGGCACATCTTCATAGCTGGATCCAGGAGGGGATCCAGCCAAATGTCCCTCCCCCAGCCCAAAACTTCTTGAAACGTGGTCGTCCCTCCAGCCCCCAAATGTGGTAAGGCACCCTTTCCCTCTGCCAGGCTGGAGTGGCAATGCTGATGCAGATGCCAGTGCTGCTGCCTTACCTTGGCACCAGCTGGGCCCTGGGTCCCTGGGGGGCCAGCGCTGCCCTGCAGGGGACAAGGGGACATTATTGGGGTGGTGCTTGCTGGTGGCACAGAGCAGGGAGGGGGCAGCAAGACCACTCAGTCCCAGCAGTGCCACCCCACCTCTGCTCCCTGGGGGAATGCCCACCCTGGCTGACACCACCCTTGCATGACAGTGACATGACATGACACGACACATGGTGCAAGGTGGCTCCTTACCGGAGGTCCTGGGGGTCCTGGGTCTCCCTGATTGCCCTGAAGGGAGGAAGAAATGGGATCACTGCAGAAGTGGGTTTTCCCCAGTGGGAGCAGGGGGTGTCCCCAGGGAGAGCAGACCCAGACAGTGCCAGCAGCTGTTGTAAGCACCAAGCAAGACAAGCCTGGACAGGTCCTGCTAAGATGCAGGGGCCAAGGACCCAGCCCAGCAGCAGGGTGACCCCCACAGTTTCACCAAGCATTCACAGCCAGAAGCCCCCAGCTGTGTGCCGAGGTGGTGGGGCACAGGGACATGGGAGACACACAGACACCTACCGGGCGTCCCAGCACGCCAGGAAAGCCTGGCACGCCCTGCAAAGAACCACATCACAGTCAGTGGACAAGGGGAAACCCACCCCTCCACACAGCCCTCCTGCCCCCCAGGGAACCACAACCTGCCCTGCAAAGAACCACATCACAGTCAGCAGACAAGGGGAAACCCACCCCTCCACACAGCCCTCCTGCCCCCTGGGGATGCTCCCCATTCCCAGTGTGTGTACCCAGCCAGGGCACTTAGGAGGGGCAGGAATAGGAAGAGGCCCCCAGACCCCAGGCCCTGCATGGGCAGAAGGAGGTGAATGAGGCAGAAACGCTCCTGCTGGTGCTGGTGGTGGCTGGTGTGAGACCACAGGAGCTCCCCCCATCCCAGCCTGCATCTCTCCACCATGGCCCCACTCACCGGCTTCCCCTCAGGGCCTGCCAGCCCTCTCTCACCCGGGAGGCCCTGGAGCAAAGGATGGAGACAGGGATGGGGTCAGTGCCAGGCAGGCCCAGGGGCAGTGCCAGGCAGGGGAGCAGTGTGGCACTCACCGGGCTGCCGTCCCTGCCCTTCTCGCCAGGCTCCCCTCGGTCACCCCTCAAGCCACCTTCACCCTGCAGTGGGGACAAGCACAGGGTCACAAGACAGGCAGGGACCTTCCCATGACCTCCCAGAGCCTGCTGAGGGCTGTGCCCAGCAGTGCCCTCACCCAGGGCTTTGCTCCCTTTGACATGGGAGACTTATAACCTCAGACCTTGTCTCCTTTGGGTCCCCGCTCGCCCTCAGCTCCGGGCTCACCCTGTGTTGGGAAGAAGACAGATGCCATCAGCCCTTGCTGACCACCATCCTCAGCCCCAGCCCATGATGTTGCCCAAGCTTGGTTATCTCAGCTGCCTTGTCCTTTCAGACCAGCCACACACCTTGGCTCCCTTGGGTCCGACGGGGCCGCGCTCCCCCGGGAGGCCCATCAGGCTGCCCTCCACCACATCCACCTGTGGGCAGGGCACAGTCAGGGCCAGCACCCAGGGCACCTCAGGAAAGATCCCTCAGGGGCAAAGCCCTCCCCAGGCCCCTGAGCCAAGGCACTGGATGTGGCCATCCATTCCCAGAGTGGCAGGCTGGCATTTTGATGATGATCTCCAGCAGCAGCCATCACCTACCTTGGGCCCTGGGGGCCCCGGGGGTCCAGGCAAGCCATCCCTTCCCTGAGAAGGGCAGAGAAATAGGGTGAGTGTCGAAGGGCACGGGAGAGCAGAGCAGTCCTGGCATGGCCAGGAAGGTATGGAAATGGGCATCTGCCCACCCCATAGAGAGCCCTGCATCCCCTCAAGAGGGGCACAGCACCAGAGGGGATGGAGGGCACCATGTCCCTGTCCCAGCTCACCTGCTCCCCTCGGTCGCCCTTCTCGCCTCGGTCGCCCTGTGCAAACACCGTGGTGGCTGTCACAGGGCTGTCCCCAAGCCCCCAGAGCAGGTCCCCCAGACCTCACCCCACACCTCCACACACACTCACCTTCTCGCCGGACCTCCCGGATTCCCCCAGCTCCCCACCCCGGCCTGGCACCCCCGGA
>NW_005054339.1:5523194-5527545 GCF_000277835.1 Geospiza fortis | reverse complement strand
CCTCCCCTGGCTGCCCAGGCGGGCCCTCGGGACCCCGCTCACCCACGGCCCGGCCCATGGGGCCCTGGGGGCCGGGGGTACCTGGGTCTCCCTTGTCACCTTTGGGTCCTCGCTCGCCAGGGAAGCCTAAGGAGCCCTGCAAGACAAAAGCTGCGCTGCCAGAGCCAGCCCTGAGGCAGGGCTGTGAGCCCTCCCCATGAACCCCAGCCAGCCCAGAAAGCAGGAGTGGGGCAGAGTGCTGGGCCTTGGCATCGAGCCTGGCTGCACTCACCTCTCGGCCCGGGGGCCCCCTCTCTCCTGGATCCCCCCGAGAGCCCTTCTGGCCCCGCAGCCGCTCGATCGCAGGCGGAAACGAGTCTGAGCTGCCATCATAGGCACCCGTGAGCTCCTTCAGGGATGAAACCTGGGAGAGAAGGAGACAGGTGCCATCAGCCCTTGCTGACCACCATCCTCAGCCCAGCCCATGATGTTGCCCCAGCAACATGGGGAAGGAGGAGAGAGCATCAGTGGAACCAGCTGCGGCAGCACCCCACAGTTCTGCCAACCCGTCCTAAATTGCTCAGATCCCCCAGCACCTCCCATGCCCTCTTCCTGCTGCCATGTGGCAGGAAAAAGCCCCAGCCTGACAGTCAGGAAATACATACCTTGATGCCAAGTGCTTCCAGGCTACGCTCAATGTTCTGCAATAAAAAAGACATTTAAAACAGAGTAGGTTCCCACCACAGAGGCTGTGGATGGCTCTCTGTGCCCCAGGGCTGGTGCTGCTGTCCCAGCACAGCAGCTCAGGGTAGGGACTCACCACTGTGGTGCCAGGGTCTCCACGTGCTCCAGGGTTGCCAGGTCGCCCCTAGGTTTAGAGGAAAAGAGGGAATGGGAAGATGTACAGAGGTGCAGCAAGAGGGGTGAGCAGTGCTTGCCCTTGGTAGGTTTCAGAGTTAACACTTTGCTGCCTGGGCAGGGGCTGTGGCTGTGACTGGGGTGCTTGTAGCCTGTCAGGCTCTGTGCTGGGTACTCACCGGCTCCCCTCGCAGCCCAGGCTCCCCCGGGTCCCCCTGAAACACAGCAAAGGGATCAAGGGGAGCAGTCAGGCTGCCCAGCACCAGCTGCAGCCCCAGGGCCCAGCCCTGTTATCTTGGGGGTGAGGACTCCTGCCAGGGGTTTATTCCCTCTGGGATGTGGTCCCCCCCAGACCTTTGCCTTGGGGGACTGGGGGGCAGGAGCACACTTACCTTTGGTCCAGCCACCCCACGGAGGCCTGGGGAGCCCTAGAAGACACGGAGGTGACACAATAGCACCCGGCCCCCAGGGACACAGGGCAGTGCCCAGAGGCAGCCATGGCTGGGGGCCCTGCCTGCCTCAGAGCAGCCTGGACTCCAGGGTTGGGTGCTGAGAGGCACCATGGGGTGGAGAGAGAACTACACACCTGGCCTGGGGGGCCAACCTGCCCTGGGACGCCGGGGAGGCCAGGGGGGCCGAGGGGGCCTGGCACACCTCTGTCCCCCTGCTCGCCCTTGGCACCGCTGCGGCCCTGCCGAGACAGCAGCATCACCCCAGGGTCTGTGCCCGAGGGGGGCAGGCACCCAGCACCCCCATCCCACACTCCTCCTTGGGGAGTACTCACCTCTCTCCCAGGCAGTCCTGCATCACCTTTGTCTCCCTAACCAGGAGAGAAAGCAGTTGGAGGGATGCTGCCCCATCCACTGCCCCAGGATGGTGCTCCTCGTCTGGGCAGGGTGTAGCCACCAGGCTTGTGGGGATCACATGGGGACCTCACACCCATGGATCACCTCCTTACCTTTCTCCCATCCTCTCCTGGTGTCCCATCTTCTCCCTGGGAACAAAGGCTGCCTGTCAGTGCCCCACTCAGCTCTCTCAACATGGGTACAAACTGGAGGATGGCTCAGAGCATGGGGGTTCTTTGCCACATCCTCCCCTTTCCTTATGCTGTACTGGGATCACTATCCCTCAGCATCCTGGGAGAGCCCCAAAGTCATGCCCTGTTTCCCCTACTCACATTCTTGCCATTCAGGCCAGGTTTGCCATCCTCACCGGGTTTGCCCTGGCAGGAAAAGAAAGGCAGTGAGGGAGCCCCCCAGGCTCTCCACCAGCCAGGGGTGCCTGGGCCTCACTGGAGCCTCAAGGTGCAGGGAAGGGGGAGCAGGGCACAGGGTGAGCCCTGCCAGATGGATCCAGCTGGGATCCACAGAGGGCATGGACAGGATGTGTCCCTAGGGTGCAGCTGGTGGTACTCACAGGCACGCCAGGTGGCCCCAGGGGACCCACGGGGCCAGGGGGTCCCTGCTCCCCACGCAGCCCAGGCAGCCCCTGCAGGGAAAGGAGATGGTGGGAGCACAGGGCAGCCCTGGGGGCAGGGACTGTCACTGGCAGTGGCACTCTGCTGGGGACAGGGGAGATGCATGGCACAGGACACTGGTCCCTTGCGAGCCTGATGGCCCCAGCAGGAACACAAACCCACCCTCTCCAGAGGTACTTACATCCCGGCCAGGATCTCCCTGCTTCCCCGGGTCCCCCTGCAGACAAGGAGGGGGTGAGGACAGGGACATTGCTACCCTGCCAAAGGCCCCCCCTCCAGAGCATCCCCAGCCTGGAGCAGGGAGTGTCCAGGGGGACAGCTCCTCCCAGCCCATCATCCCTCTGTCCCACAGCTCCCACCCAGGCACAGAGCTCCCCCAGCCTGGCCCCCACTCACCCTCAGCCCAGCAGGCCCTGGGGGCCCAGGTTTGCCTTCCAGCCCATTGCGGCCATCCAGCCCTGGCGGGCCACGGTCCCCCTGCGAGAGAGCAGGGAAGGGTGGTTGGAGATCTGGGGTGGGATGGGAGTGCTGTGAGACAACCTCAGCCCCCAGTGCTCTCACCTTCTCTCCTGGCAGGCCTCGGTCCCCAGGGTCACCCTACAGGCCAAAGAGAGGTGAGCACCATCTCCCATTACCAGGAGCTGCACAGGGCAGTGTCCCCATTCAGACCCCCGTGGGAAAGGGGACACTCACCCGCGTGCCAGGGGGGCCACGGGGACCCTCCACACCCTGCAAGAAAGAGACACCCTCAGCAGTGGGGCATGGGGGGACAGGAGGGGTCCTGGCTGCTCAGCAGGCAGTGCCTGCACGCCAGGACCCCCAGCTCTCCTGCAGAACATCCCCCCTGATGGTGCCCCAGTGCCCCCCACAGCAGCACCCAGCACCTACCCGCTCTCCAGGCACTCCAGGGGAGCCAGCATCACCCCGGGCACCCTTGGCACCATCCTCACCCGGGTCCCCAGGGTCCCCCTGCCAGGGAAGGGCACAGTGGTCAGAGGGTAATGTGCTGCACCAAGCCTGTGCCAGAGTGCACAGTGCTGGTGCTGTGTGGTTTAGGGCTGGGGTGAGAGGAATTGTCTCAAAATAAGAGGCACAGGCTGAAAAAGAGATGGCTGGGCTCAGTGCAGCTCCTGCTGGGGCAATGGGGACCAGAGTGTGGCTGCAGAAAAAGGCACTGAGCAGCACTGCTGAGCCACAGAGCCACAGCTGGGGACACAGTGCCACCCTGCACAGGGCACAACCTGTGGCCAAAGCTGTCCTGAGCCTCAGCTGGGTTGTAAATTGTAAAAGCAGAATGCCCAGAGTGTTGGGTGCTGCCATGGGACCCCTGTGGGGCTGGGGAGCCAGGAGCACACCAGCTCCTTTGGAAAGCTCAGCCCTACAGGGCCTCCTCCATCACAGGGCATGAGTGTCAGCCCCTGTGCCCTGATGTGCCTCTCAGTCGTGGGGCACATCAGCTGCTCGTGGCAGAGGCTGTTCTGGGCAGGGAGGCCTTGATGGATCCCAGTGGGCAGGCAGAGCCCAGAGGACAGCAGAGGGTATCCCACCACCAGCATCCCAAGGACTCAGTCATTACCTTCTCACCCTTTATCCCCACTCCTCCGAGCCCAGCATCGACCTGTGGGGCAGAGAGGGGCTGTGGATGGGGCTGGACACCAGCCCATGGGCAGGGAGAAGAGGGAGGCAGAACTTACAGCTCGTCCTGGGGGTCCAGGAGGCCCCTGAAAGAAGGGCAAGGGAAGCAGATTAAGGGGAGCTGGCACAGCCCTGGGGAGGGCACAGCTGGCTCTGGGGTGGGGGGTCACGTGTGGCCCTGCCATCACTCACTGGGTCCCCACGGTCACCCTTGCTCCCTGGTGCTCCAGGGCTGCCCTGCAGGAAGGAGGGATGGAGTCAGAGGGGGAGGGAATGGGGGACCCGTGGGGTGTGGGTCCTGTGGGACGGGGTAGGAGTGGGTGTGGGGCAGTGCGCTGTGAGGGGCAGTGGGTGTGGGGCAGGGAGCTGAGGGGCAGTGGGTGTGGGGCAGTGAGCTGTGGG
>NW_005054339.1:5515468-5522974 GCF_000277835.1 Geospiza fortis | reverse complement strand
CAGTGAGCTGTGAGGGGTGCTGGGTGTGGGGCAGGGAGCTGTGAGGGGTGCTGGGTGTAGGGCAGTGAGCTGTGAGGGGTGCTGGGTGTGGGGCAGGGAGCTGTGAGGGGCAGTGCGTGTGGGGCAGTGAGCTGTGAGGGGTGCTGGGTGTGGGGCAGGGAGCTGTGAGGGGTGCTGGGGGTCCATGGAGCACTGGGCACACACAAGGGGCTACTCACATTCCTGCCTTCAGGTCCTGGGTCCCCCAGGTCACCCTTCTCCCCGGGGGGGCCACGGTAGCCAGGAAGGCCCTGGGTGGAGGGCAAAGGGAGATGTGCATTGGCAGGAGCCACCCCGAGGCCGTGAGGCTCTCTCCTGCCCAGGGTGCCCAGCAGCCCTGCACTTACCCGGGGACCCCTGTCTCCAGGCTTGCCAGGCAGGCCTGCTTCTCCCTGTGGGGAAAGAGGGGGTCGGTGGGGGGCAGTGGGAACAGGGGCAGTGGGAACAGGGGCAGGGGGAACAGGGGAGCCTCACTCACCGGGGTGCCTTCGTCACCTTTCTCTCCTCGCTCTCCCTGAGGCACAAATCAGTGGGCACCGGCCAGGAGAGAAAAGCACAAGTCACCAGCATCCCCCTGCTCCGTGGCAGCCCCGCTGTGCTCAGGGCCACAGTGCCCCAGAGCCCCGTGTCCCACACTACCTCCTTGCCTCGCAGCCCCGGCTGCCCCGGGGCGCCCGCTCGGCCTGGCTCCCCCTTCTCCCCTGGCTCTCCTGGGTCACCCTAGGCAGGGGAAGGGACAACAGTCAGGGCAGAGGCTGGGCAGCTGGGGAGAGAAGGGGCACAGCCGGCAGGAACAGCCCCTCTAGAGCCGGACAGACAGACAGATGGACGGACAGACGAATGGAAGGGCAGCGACATCACCTTTGGGCCACTCCTGCCTGTGAGGCCAACGATCCCCTGGTTGTTGGAGAGGAAGAGCCGGTGTCACTTGGGGAGGGGGCAGCTCGGTGAGCCCTGGCCAGGGGAGGGGCCAGGCCCACGGGCTGGGGTCCCCAGGGTGCCCCCAGACTCACCCGATCGCCCTGCTCGCCTTTGGGGCCAGCTGGCCCAGGCATGCTCAGGCCAGGGGGTCCCTGGACATGGAAGGACACAGCATGGAGCAACAGCACAGGCACCATGAGGCTGAGCAGGGCTGTGCCCTGTGCTTCCTATCCTCAAGGCAGTACTCACACGGGCACCTTTATCTCCTGTGTCACCCTTGGGGCCAGGAGGTCCTTCTGGTCCTGGGAAACCTCTGTCACCCTGGAGCAGACAAAATCAGCACCCCAAACCACCCATTTCCCCCCGCCCCTCCCCCTCCACTGCAGCTGTGGACCAGGCTTAGGACCAGGATGAGTCCAACTGTGCAATCCCCCTCCCCAGCCATGCTCACAGCCATGCCCAGAGGGTGGAGGGCACAGCTGGGCCAGGGTTACCTTCTCTCCAACACCAGCCACGCTGGGAGCCTGCAGGGGAAGCAGAGGAGACCGTGCTGGGCACTGCCCATGGCTCCCTGTGCTGGGGCTGGGGCAGGCAGAGCTGGAGCTGCTGGGCAGCAACACTTACTGGCCTGCCAGGTGGTCCTGGGTCACCCTGCAGAGAGACAGGTGTCACTGCCAGCCCCTTCCCCACAGACCCCTGCCACCCCACCGGGACCCCCCTTTGCCCTCACCTTCTCCCCCCGGGGGCCACTCGGTCCTGGAGCTCCCTGTGGCGAGATTGGAGACCTCAGGGGGCTGGCAGTGCCTGGGAACCACCCAGGGCATGGCAGCTCCTGGCTCCCCAGCAGCACAGCCACCACCCTGACTCACCTCTCTGCCCGCTGGCCCCGGGTTCCCGGGGGCTCCCATCTCACCCTGCAGGAGAGGAGGAAGAGGAAGGTGTGTGGGCATCCTGCCACCCCCTGCCAGCGTGGCTGCTTCAGGGCAGAGTAGGCATCACTCCACCATGCCCCAGGTGCTCCTACCTTCTCACCCTGTGGGCCTGGCACACCACGGTCTCCCTGCAGAGCAAAGAGAGGAGGGTTCAGGGAGCCTTCCTCCCCCTACATCACACTGCCCCCACCCCAGAGCTCTTCACGAGTCAGCCCTGGATCCCACCCAAGACCCCTGGGCTGTGACAGCCATGCCCAGGCAGTGCCACCAGCAGCTCTCAGGGACACCAGGACCCTGCTTTGGGACTCTCTCACCTTCTCGCCCATCTCTCCCAGCTCACCCGGTGCCCCACGGTCTCCCTGGCATAGGAAGAACAAAGGGTCAGGGGCAGCAGGACCTTTGGGGACATCCTGGGTCCTGGCACAGAACCAGAACCCCCTTCTCTCTGCCAAGGGTATGGCAGGAGCATCCCTGGGTCCCTGCACCGCTCACCTTCCTGCCCTGCTCCCCCGGCGGGCCCCGAGGACCCTGCAGAGGAGAATGGAGACGTTGTCACCTTTGGTGTGACAAGGCAATGCCCAGGCTACCCAAAACAGGAGGGCTCAAGCCCAGGGCCTGGCTCCTGGCATGGGCAGCTCATGCCTGCCTTTCCTTCTCTCAGGACACTCACCCTGTCTCCTGGGTCCCCGGGGCGGCCAGGTGATCCTGGGACACCTTCTGTGCCATCACCCTGGGGGTTTGGAAAGGTGAGAGCCATGCTCATGCCACGAGATGCCCATTAGATGGGAATCCTCACTCAGAGTGGTGTGAGGTCCAGCCCCAGTGGGCAGCATCCCTGCCACCTTCTTACCTTCTCTCCCTTCAGCCCAGGGGGCCCAGCAGGTCCCCGAGGCCCAGGGTCCCCAGGGAGGCCCTGCAAGAGAGACAATCTCAGCCCCTGGGGATGTGACTCAGCCCTGGGCACACACAGCCAGTGCAGCTCTGATCCCCTCTGCCAGCCCTGTGGGCCTGGGGGCTCAACTCACTGGGGGTCCCGGGTCCCCTCGAGGTACTGCCCCATCCACAAATCCAGGGGGGCCCTGCAGAGAGAAGGGTCAGCTCCTGTGGTTGCCCTGAGGGCTCAGTCCTCCCCAGCACCCTGAGGGGCTGCAGTGCCCTTGGACACTCAAGGGACCCCCATCCAGTAGGGTAAAGGAGTCAGGGAAATGCACAGCCACTCACCCTTTCCCCTCGGTCACCCTTCTCTCCCTGCAAAGGTGAAAAAAGCAAATTAGGGCAGTTCTGGGCTGTTCCCATGCCCTCCCTGAATAGGAGAGGAACATGCTGGGTAGAGCCATCATCAGTGGCATCAGGGTATGTGCATGCCAAGTGCCTCTCCCCACGCTGCCCAGTGCCAGCAACAGCTCAGGCATGAGCATCTTGTGCAGGCACAGCCCACGAGCAGGGCCAGGAGCAGCCCATAGGCAGCAGCTCCAGGCAGCTGCCTGTTCCCCATCCCTCTGCCCACAGATCCCCAGCCTTCCCCATGCTGCATCGGGGATGTACCTTCACAAACTCTCCAGGAGGTCCTGGTAGCCCCATGGGTCCGAGTGGACCAGGGGGGCCTGGGTCACCAAGGGGCCCCCGTGGGCCAGGGATCCCAGGTGGGCCGGGCCTGCCCTGCAGGACAGAGGGGCTCCATCAGTTGAGGTGTGGGCTGGGGGTGCTGGCAGAGACCCCTTCACACCCATATCCCCACACCTACCGGCACACCCGGCTCCCCTCTCGGGCCTGGCAGCCCCTGCTCTCCATCCGTGATCACCCTGGGCTCTCCCTGCACCAGGAGGGGGAGGAAAAATCAGTGACCATGTGTGCCACATGTGCCCTGCTGTGGCCACAGTGCCAGGGGTCTGGCAGGGACATGGCGAGGCCCTGGGGCCAGGAGATGCCAGGCACCAAGCTGTGCCCACCAGGGTCCCCAGAGCTCCCCAGGGACCCCTGTGGGGCAGCCCCTGCCCTTCACCTACCGGGTCACCTTTCTCCCCCTTTGGGCCAGGGAGTCCCGTGGGCCCACGTGTCCCCTGGGAAGGAAAGATGGGAATGAGAGGGGTGTTGGGTGTGAGAAGGGATGGGGAGGGTTGGGGCCATACTCACAGGATCCCCTCGAGGACCAGGGATGCCCTGGATGCCCTAGAAAACAACAGCTCAGGAGGTGAACACATCTCTGCCATCCAGGGCAGTGAGGATGGGACGAGATGGAATGGGGTGGCATGGCATGGCATGGCATGGCATGGCATGGCATGGCCAGCCAAAGCAAGGCTAGACAGTACACTTTGCCTGGGATACACACACAGGAGCCAGCAGTGCCCCTGCCAGCTGCTGAGACCGCCTCAGCACAGGGAGCAGGGAAGCAGGGGCTGGCTCAGGGAGCAGGCAGGGCGATGGAGAGCCCATTGTGCAGCAGCAAAGCCAGGGGACGCCCTTACTCACTGGCTGCCCAGGTGATCCAGGATTCCCAGGGCGTCCAGGACTTCCTGGTGCCCCATCAGCTCCAGGAAATCCCTACAGGACAGAGGAGCATTTTGTCAGCATCTGGGGTACCCCAGCACTACCAGACTCCTTCAGTGCCCCAGCACTGCTGGTCCCAGCCCTGGGAGCTCAGGGCAGCCCCAGGGCAGAGCTGGGTTCCAGGGTGCCTTTCCCCATGTGCTGAGCTGGGGTGTGAGAGTGCAGTGTGGGGCTGGGCTGGGGTTCTTCAGAGGGATTTCCCCTCCAGCATAGATGTGGAGACCAAAGGGACAAGGGGCAGTGAGAGGCCCCATGGAGCCAGGTCACTGTGTCCAGGGATCCTGGGGTGCCTAGGTGAGGGGCCAGAGGTACTCACCCTGTCCCCCTTCTTGCCCGGACCCTCGGCACTCTCTCCTGGTGGACCCTGTGGCCCTGGTGGTCCTGGAGAGCCAGGAAGCCCGTGGCGACCCTGGACACACAGGGGAGAGGACAGGCTGGGTGGCAAGTGGTGGTCAAAAGGTGTTGCCTGTCTACCCCTGTAGCAAGGGCTGGACAGGTCCTAGCCCCACACCCACCCACTGGCAGGACAAAGGGACAAAGGAACATGAGGACATGGAGACCATGGCACTGCCCTCTCCAGGCTCTTATGCCCCCCTCCATCAGGTTATTACCGGCTGCCCAGGGAGACCTGGTGGTCCCATACGTCCTTGCAGTCCCTGCAGAGACAAAGCCAGTAGTAAGCATCCCCTGTGAGCTGATGTTAGCCTGGTTTGGGAGATGCAAACCTCCCAAAGCCACCAGCTGGTGGCGGGGTGTCCCCAAAGCACTCACTGCCTCACCGCGTTCTCCCTTCTCGCCCTGCAAGGGACAGAGGGAAGGGGTTAGGGGCTGGCACTCTTGTGCTTAACTCCCCACTGGGCTTCTGCTGTCAGCAGCTCGGGGTCCACGACCCATGCTGAGTACTTGTGGCACAGCACAGTATGGCACAGCCTTGAGAAGCTCACCTTGGGGCACTTCACAGTGCAGGGCTTTGGCTTTGGCTCCGGCTGGCAAGAAAAGATAAGCCTGTGTGAACCCAGGGATCAGAGATCCCCTGGCTCACATGGGTTGTTCCCTCTGCACACCCCTGAGGTACTCTGGCCCTTACCCTGGTGGAGATGATGGTGCAGAGGTCATCGGTGAGCTCTCCCTCCAGCTCTGCCAGGTCGCTGCCATGGTAGATGTACCGTGGGTCCTCACTGGTGACCATGCGCCGGAGCTGCTCCCTGTCTGCCCCCTCCATGCCCACTGCCAGCACCTGGACCCCTGAGCAGAGAGCACCCTCAGAATCCCACAGTAGTCCCTGCACACCCTGATGAGACCCTATTAATCCTCACCCCCAGCCTTGACATCCCTGGCCACAGTGATGGCATCATCCCCTGAGGGGCTGTCGGCCAGAACCACCAGCACTGCTGGCACCCCGGGACGGCGCCCTGCGCCAGGACTCAGCAGGTACGTCCTGGCAAAGGTGATGGCTGCCCCTAGACAGGGAGAAGGAAGAAGGGACAGTCAGCAGGATCCCAGAAACACTGCCCCAGCTCCTAGGGCTGCCCCTCACCGATGTTGTTGCCGCTGGGCTCCTCGTAGCGCATGGCACGGATCTGCTCCAGCACGGTGTGCAGGTCACTGGAGCGATTCAGGAGCAGCCAGGGTAGGCTGCGGTAGCTGTATGTGGCCAGGGCCACCTGCAAGGGTGCAGGGGAGCAGTGGGCACCACGGCCCACCCACGACCCCCCTGTGACCCCAGTGCTGTGGCAGCAGCCTACCTGTGTGCCCTCAGGGCCCAGGCGCCCCAGGGCAGACACGGTGTTGGAGAGGAGGGTGCGGACAGCGCTGGCTCCAGAGGAGCTGTTGCGGGTGCCGTGTACCAGAAAGACCACGTCACCGAGGGCATCCCTGCAGACTGCAGGACAGGAAAAGCTGAAGCCACCACCAGAGTGGAGACAAGGCCAGCCCACCCTGCAGGGACCCCCCAGTACCTGTGCGCTCACTGACGGACGCCTCAGCACCCGGAGTGCTCCCCAGGAGCGGCCGCAGGGTGAAGGTGTAGCGCTGGCCCAGGCGCAGCCCGGGGACCTGCTGGGAGCTGGCAGTGCTGGGCAGCGTCTGCCCCCTCTCCCCACCAGCTGCCACCCAGGGCACAGTCAGAGGGATCAGCCAGCCCCTGCGGGGATGCCTCCCACCGTCCTGGGGCCACCCACTCCTCTCACCTGCAGGAGGGCTCCAGGAGAGGACATAGCCAGAGGCACCGGGGACTGGGGTCCAGGTGAGAGTCACTGAATCCCTCTGCACCTCCGTCACCCGCAGACTGGTGATATGGCTTGGGGCAGCTACCAAGGGGAAGGAAAGGGTGTCCCGGCTTCATGGGGGAACCCTCAACGTGCTCCCTCCCCAGCCCAATACTGGGACAGTCCGTCCCTGGGTGCCCCTCTGGGCTCAAGCCATGTCGTGGGGGCTCATGCTGCCTTGGCCTCAGGTAGGCAGTTCCTTACTGGTGATGGCAGTGATGGTGGCTGGCTCGCTCTCCCGGCCCCCAGCCAGGCTGGTGATGCTGATGTGGTAGTGCCGGCCTGGCTCCAGTCCCGACAGGGTATAAGAGCTGGAGGTGGCTGGGAGCTGCTGGCTATGCTGGGGCCCCCCTGGCAGGGGCAGAGAGGGGTGAGGGGGTGCGGGTGGGGGCCGGCAGGGATGCAGGGGCTCCAGCCAGCCATGCCCTGGGCCGCGTGAAAGCCACTGACAGGACGTGGGGGGACTGCCTCCGCTGTGGGACAGAGGGGCAGGTGTCAGGGGCAGGAGTGCCCAGTGCCACCCTCGGGTGATGCCCCCTGCCCCAGCACTCACGGGTGGTGACGACAATGGAGACGGGGTTGCCTTCCCGGTTGCCAATGAGTGCTGTCACCTTCACAGTGTAGGAGACGCCTCCCTCCAGGTTGGGGATGTCAAAGGAGTTGGTGTGGCCAGGAACTCGCCGGCTGTTCTCCGAACCCCCTGCCAAGGACTGTGGCATGAGGCCCCCCACCCTGCTGCCCTCACAGCCCACCCCCATCCCCACCCCACAGTACCGTCCCTGCGGCTCCACACCACACGG
>NW_005054339.1:5510011-5515257 GCF_000277835.1 Geospiza fortis | reverse complement strand
GGGGGCAGCAGGAAGGAAGCGGGATTTCTTCAGACCTAAGTGATGGCTGGGATAGGAAGGGCTCCAGCAGTGCTGCCCCAGCACCCCATGGTCCATACACTCACCATCACTGCCTTGCCACGTCAGCAGGTAGCCCCCAGCACCTGGCAGCCCTCGCCAGGTGACCCGCAGCTGGCTGGGACCGGCCTCCATCACCCGCAGATCCGAGATGCTGCCCACCTCTGGGTACTCTGCACCACCCCATAACACCACAGCATCACCCTGGGGAGTCCAAAGGGACCCCACAGCCAGGCTGCCATCCCAAGGGGTTGCAGGGGGATAGAGACAGCTGCAAGCCAGAGTGGGAACATGCAGTACCAGAACTCCTGGCACCAAACCCTGCCATGGACTTACTGAGGCGGACGGTGAGCGTGGCAGCACTGCCCTCCCGGCCGCCTGCCAGTGCCGAGACACGCACCAGGTAGGGGACACCCTCCCGGAGGTCACCGAGCTCCAGCCCCGTCTGGCTGCCGGGGATGCGCCTCGTCCTCTCCGTGCCATCTGCCAGGAGGAGGGCAGTGCAGTTGCTCGGTGTCACTGTCAGGATCCCCCGGGTGCCACCCTGGCCCTGCCCACAGACTCACCCTGGCTGTTGCGCAGCACCACTTTGTACTCGGTGGCACCGGGGACAGCGGTCCAGCTCAGCCGTACCCGCCTGCCCGACTCCTCAACGAGCCGCAGGTCTGACACAGCACCCACGGGTGCCTCCACGCCTGTCAGGGGACACGTGAGGCACACTGGAGCGGCACAGCCTGGACAGCACTACCCCCATACTCAGCACAACCCCCATACTCATCCTGGGCTGTGACCACACAGCTGGGGGTTCTCATGGCCAAGGCAGTCCTCAGCCTGAGCAATGCCCATTGGGACATCCCTCAATGCCAAAGGCTTGGAATGCTGGGGGACAGCTCAGGGGACCCACAGCAGCACTGACCTGTCTGAAAGGTGGTGACAGGGGTGGCCACCTCCCCACCATCATAGAGCGTGTAGAGGGTGATGCGGTACTCAGTGCCCGGCTTCAGCCCCGTCAGCTGGTAAGTATTGGTGCTGCTGGGGAGAGACACTGTTCTGGGGGGCTCTGGTCCTGCAGGAAGGGAAGGATCACAGCCAGCTGCTGGCATGGAGGGCCCACAGGGGCAACAGGCACCTCGAGCCTACCTGTGGCTCTCTTCCACTCCAGACGGTAGCCACGAGCATCACGGGCACTGGTCCAGAGCACTTGGATGGATGTGGGGCCCAGGATGTTGGTCTGCAGCGTCTGGTCTGTACCTGCCTCTGCAAGAGGGACCCCCGTGGGCCAGGGTACCTTGTGCCACCCTGCTGCAGCCACCCAGCCCATGTCCCTGGTCCTGCACATGGCAAGGATAGGGGCCACGAGGGCTGGTCCCTGCCCCCTCCCATGCACAGCAGCAGGATCACCTGTACCCAACACTTACCTGTCCTCTGCCGCACAGTGGCTGTGGGCCCCTCCAGCTGCCTGAAGAGTGGGGGCACCGTCACCACATAGTCGGTGTTGGGCTGCAGCCCCACCAGTGTATGTGACATCTGCCCGGCATCCAGGTCCACCCTCTGCCTGTCCTGCCCTGTGGGAGCCAGTGCAGCAGTCCCTTGGGGAGGTCAGCCAGCAGGTGACACCAGCTCCCTCCTGTCCTTCCTCAGGGACCAGCAGAAGCAGCACAAGCTGTGGGAGAGGCACCTGCCTGTGCGGGTTGCCCAGGAGGGGCGGTAGCCGGTGGCGCCACTGACAGGCTGCCAGGCCAGCAGCATGCTCTGTGCTGACACGTTGTGCACTGCCAAGTGCTGCACGCCCACCACGTGCCCTGTGGGAGGGAGGTGACTGTCCATCTTCCCCATGGGAATGGGGCAGGGGGCAGCAGGAAGGACCTTCACCTGCAAAGCGCTGTCTGCAGGAAGCCCCCTTGCCCCTGCTCACCAATGCTAACCACGCTGAGGTCACTGCGTGCAGCCCATGCTCAGGCGGCTCCTTCAAAGCATCAAACTGTGCAAAATGGAGCTCAAATGTCTTCCTCTTAATGCCTTAAATACTTTCTGTGGGTTAAGACTGCCTGGGGCATCTGAAGGAATTGGTTTGCCAAAATCTGATGCTCGCAAAGGTGCTGGCCTCGGGCCTCACCCCCACTCCTACCCAGAGATGCTTTCCAACAGCCTCTGCCCTGGTGGAAACCACACTTTCCTCCCACAGAGCACTGTACTCAAACCCTGCATTTTTTCAGTCAACATTTTTTATGTCATGGGAGGAAAGCTCTGGTGGAAACATTCCCAGAAGGCTGCAAAGGAAATTGGGAGCACACAGTGCTGCATCCTGTCCTGGGAGCAACTTTTGGGGCCCAGAGCATCACCTTGTAGCCATGCTCACCTGAATCCCCATCCCACCCCCACAGGCAGCCACGGACCAGGCAGCCCCATCCCAATGGGGCACAATGATTGGAGGGGGGAATCCCTGTGCTGGGAGCCCTTTCCTAACCCTGGCTGGGCACAGCACTTACGTGTCCGGGCGGTGAGGGTGGCAGGGACAGCGGGCTGCTGTGCATAGTGGGGCCGGAGCATCACCACGTACTCAGTATCAGGCTGCAGGTTGCTGAGTGTGGCTGACTGTGCGCTGGCTGTCAGGCTTTTCTCCTCTCTCTGAGGTGCTCCTGGAGGGGTGTGGGGGCACAGGGACATAGCACACACCAGGCCCAGCAGGGAAGGGGTGTCTGTGGGCCTGCACCCTGCCCTGAGGATGCCAGTCAGTGCCAGGGGTGGGGAGCACTGGGAAGAGGCTGGGACGTGGGCCAGGGCAGGGGCACCCCCTGCAGCACCCCAGGCCAGGGTGAGGCTGCCAGGTGTGTGGCTCCAGCCCCGTTCCTGGCTAGAACGGGGGTCTGCTGCCTGCCCCCCATGTGCAGCAGCCATGGGGGCACACGCCAGGCCCCCAGCCATTGTGTACGCCCAAGCACATACCCTGAACCTTGCACATGAAGCCTCAGGGTGCGGGAATACACAGGCTGCCTCCCCAGCTTGGCACAACACGCCCCACGCCCAGTGCACACGTGCCGGCTGCCGTGTGAGGGTGGGTGGATACACACCCACTGCACTCCGGGCATGTATCCCTGCATTCACACTCTTCTGTGCATCCCACAGCCCAGGGGCTGCACAAAGGCAGGCTGCCCAGGCAGCCCCGACCCTCGCAGGGCCCATGCCCTCACCTTGCACAGCATAGCTGAGGCTGTAGCCCTGGGGGGGCTCAGGGCCAGGCTGCCAGGCCAGCCGCAGAAAGGTGGGTCCAGCCTCCACCACGCGAAAATCCAGCACGGAGCCAGCACGGCTTTCTAGAGGCACACAGAAACAGGGATGAGTCCCCAGCCCCATGCCTGCACTCACCCATCCCTGCAGACATGGACACTCACGGGTCCGTGCTCGGCCGGACACGGACTCGCCGATGCTGTTGGCGTACTGGGCGGTGACAGTGACCAGGTACTCTGTCCCAACACGCAGCCCCCGCAGCACAGCGTTTGTCTCCCGTGGCCCCACGCTCACCTGGGCAGGAACAATGTCACCCCCTCATCTTCCCCAGGTCACACGTGGAGCCACCAGGAACCCCAGGAGCTCTGAGCAGTCAGGTGGAAGCACTCACCTCCTGCCTCTCTGCCATGACGGGCTGCCCTAGCCCTGTCAGTGGCACGTACTGCACCCGGTAGGCAGTGATGGGGCCACTGGCTGCTCTCCAGCGGACCCGCAGATGGTCCAGGCCCCGCTCCGGGATCTCCAGGTTGGAGGGGCCAGTGTGGCTTGGCCCATCTGTGGGGGAGCACAGGGGCTGTTGGCTCCATAGTGCATGAAGCAGAGAGGAGATCTTGCTGTGGCAGCACAGATGTGTGCCCGATGGGATGGGATAGCCAGGAGGTCATCTTGGGGGTGGGACAGATGCTAAGGATGCACAGTCTGGCACCCAGCACTGTCAGCACCTGCGCCCCTCAGGGAGGAGGATGGGGGCCCATACCCAGCAGGCGCAGGGTGCCCCCAACAGTGGTGCACACCCTCCGTGTTATCAGTGGCACCAGCGTGTCCAGCAGCTTGAAATCGCCGACGTAGAAGAAGAAGGCATCAGTAGGCATCGAGGCCACACGGACCAGCTCCTTGCGGTCAGCGTTCTTAATACCTGGGACACAGGGAGGTGGTGGGTGAGGGAGGAACCTGAACCAAGCAGAAGACTCTTTCATGTGCTGCAGAAGCCTCACTCACCCACAGCAAAGACCTTGATGCCCTGGCTCTTCAGCTTCGCTGCCGGCCCCTCAGCATCATCCTGGGACTTGCCATCCGTGATGAGAATGCAGATCTGCAGGGCCAGGAAAGAGGTGTGAGATCCAGCATGGGGACCATGGGCCTGACACTTCTCCCCGTGTTGCCAGGGTCACTGCTCTGCACATACCTGGGGGACCCCAGGCCGGCGCTGCGTGGGGCCGAAGAAGTTGTCAGCAATGTAGCGGAAGCCAGCGCCTGTCCGTGTATTGCCACCCTTGTAGCTCAGCTGCTGGATGGCCCTCCGGACACTTGTGCCATCAGTGTGCTGGGAGAATGAGAACTCCACCCTGGGGAGTGCAGGGGGACACTGTCACTGTCACCCAGCCCTGCCACCCTGCATCCCACCCGTGCCCCCTGCCTTGGGCTCACCGTGGGTCATCACTGTACTGTGCCATGGCAAAGCGCACTGCCTTCTCACCCACCACCTGCACAAAGGGCCCCACCAGCTCCTCCATGAAGGTGCGGACAGCTCGGAAGTTGTTCCTTCCGATGCTGGATGAGCCATCCACCAGGAAGGCGATGTCAGCCTCCAGCACATCCTCACACACTGCTGCGGAGCGGTGACAGCACTCAGGGCACAGACTGGCCCTGTGGCACATTGGTACTGAAGCCCTCTTACTGTCCCACCCACCGTGTGGACCCAGGGCTCAGCACCTACCTTGGCTCCTCTTCTGTGCCATGGCAGCTGGAGGACGCAGGAGCGCCGGGAGCACAGCCAGGAGTAGGAGTTGGCTGCTCATCGTGGGAGCCTGCAGGATAGGATGCTGCCACCACCGTCTCACACCAGCCCCAAGCCTTGGGGACAGCAGTTCGGGAGGTTCCCAGCACCACCCGTGCCAGCACGCCGGGCAGCGCTGGGAAGGCAGGGCGCCAGCGCCACCCCAGGCACCCCAGGGCGCGGG
>NW_005054339.1:5507823-5509284 GCF_000277835.1 Geospiza fortis | reverse complement strand
GCGGCTAGGGGATGGGGATGGAGCAGGAGAGGGCTGGACACCCGGGAACGGCTGCTGCTGGATTTGCCACCGAGACCTCCGTGAGGGGCTGAGTGGGCTCCAGTAAGGCTCAAGGCAGTTTTGCCTCCAGCATCTTTCAGGAAGGTGAGCACCTCTGGCACCTGCCGGCAAAGAGCTGGCCACCCACTTCCTTCCATCCATCCATCCATCCATCCATCCATCCATCCATCCATCCATCCATCCATCCATCCATCCATCCATCCATCCATCCATCCATCCATCCATCCCAGGGGCACGTGTCCTGGAGACTTGGGGCCTGGATCCAGGCAGACCTGGATGGAGCTGCCACAGGGACTTGAGCCCCTGGCACCATCTGGGTTAAAGCCTGGCTCTGAGCACTGGCCCTGGGAAGGGCACTGGTGGTGAAGGCCTGCTCCCCATGCCAGCACAGCTCCCTCCAGGCTGCAGGACAGCCAGGCCTCATCCAGGATCCTTCCTGCACACACGGCTGGGGCCACCCAGCATGTGGGGCCCTGGCATCCATGGTTCTAGTACAGGGACTGCACTGGAGTCAGCTGTGGGAACATTGTCCTGCCCTGCTCAAAACACCATCTCACAGCAGGCTTGTGGCTGAGACCTACTCCACAGCTGGAGACACTTGCTGAAAAGCCACTGGTGATGTGGCTGCAGGTGCTGGGAGGAGGAGAAAGGGAGAAGATGCCCAGCAAGGCAGGAAGGAACCTCGTGTTGCCCTGGTCTCACTTCTGCCCATTCTGTGACTGGTGGAACAGTCCCCTGAGGCTCCTCCTCAGCCCAGAGTGCACCCTTGACCCTCGGGGTGCTCCTCACCCCCAGGGCACCTGTGGGACCACAATGCTCCTTGGGGCACATCACAGAGCACCTCATCACCTTATCTTCCCCACTGGTGCCTGTGCTCCCCTGGGGTTGACCCTGGCTCAAGGAACCTGCCGTGCACCCAATGCCACCTACCCTCTGTCCCCTTGGTCAGCCCTCATTCCCTGTCCCCAGCACCCCACGTACCTGTGCCCTCCTGGCCCCTGCCCCAGGGGCTCCCCTCCGGCTCCTGGCAGGGCAATGCACAGACAGGTCCAGAGGCATCTTCCTGTGGGCAGCAAGAGGAGCAACAGTGGGGATCTCTGGGGCCCAGGGCCACCTCGCAGCTGGGGGCCGGGGGCAGGGCCACCGGCCACCGAGCAAAGATGCTCCAGGGTCGGCTGCAGGCAACTTTCCCAGGCACAAGCTGTTCCCAGGCAGGGGAGGAGCGGTGATGCCCTCGCTCTTCTTAAAGGTACAGCAAGCAGTGCCTCCCCTCCTCTTCATTAGCCTTCCTCTCCTTAGACCTCAGCCCCGGCCCCCAGGGCTGGCGGGCGGGTTCCGGAGCTCGCCGTGCCCGCAGCTTTGCCCCTGCCTGCCCCCGCCCCGCGGGGGCGCCCGCCCGCC
>NW_005054339.1:5504594-5507564 GCF_000277835.1 Geospiza fortis | reverse complement strand
GGGTGCTCCACAAAGCCCAGTCGCTCACGGCAGCACCTTGACCATCTCGCCAGCAGCGCTGCCCTTACATGTGGGCTGGAGCGGGGCACGCAGGGCTGCTGGGTCCCCAGAACCAGAGAGTCTCCGCCTCCGCGGTGTTTCCCAGCTTCCCTCCGCATACCAGGAGCAGGGAAGGAATCTGCGGCCGGCGGCGCGGGACGGTCCTGCCTGTGCAGATGGAGAGCGCCAGGTGCGAGTGACTCACGGGCACCCCCGCGCCGCTGCACGCCAGCCCCTCCGGGGACATCCTGAAAGGCTGAAAAGCCTTCTCAAAGCCTGGACGGCTGGCAGCCCAGCCACTAGTCATTGCCACAGCCCAGACCTGGGGTTCCCCATCTCCCAGCTGGCTCGGCCCCAGAGCATGCTGATTCCTCTCCACAGACATTGAACAAGATTTGTAGGGCTGGCCCTGACACCAGCTCCTCACCTGTGCATACCAACCTGGCTCCCAAGTGACACTCATGAGACATTCCAGAACACCTCCACAGGTCCCAACAACCCTGGTCTTTGCAGGGCACTGCCCAGGCAAGCACTAACCCTGAGCCTCTCAGGGGTCATGCGACCCCTGGGAAGGGAACCCCCTGGTTTGAGAGTGGGCACAAGGGAAGCACAGGAGCTGAGCTGCTCCCTGCCCCTGCTTGCCAGGCATGAGGCCTCACTGCTGCCTTAGTGGGAAACAAGAAGAAAATCTTCAGCCCCAGTTGAAGTTTCAGCTCTCTGGGACGGGATGAGTCACACACCATGGTGGGGTACAGAGCCTGCTGCAGTCACACACCATGGGGGGGTACAGAGCCTGCTGCAGTCACACACCATGGTGGGGTACAGAGCCTGCTGCACTTGCGCTGCTGTGGGGATTGCTGCCCCCATCCCCTGCCCACCCTCTCCACCTCTCCACTGCCTCTGGTGCTGGTCTGCCATGGGCTGGGATTCAGCACAACCCTTACAGGCTTTCAGTTTTCTGGCCCTGCTGTGTTCCTGCAGCGCTCCTCACTCCAGCAGACATCAGCATTCCCAGCCAGTGGGGATGCATGGCACAGCTCTGGGGCTGCTGGGAGGGAGAAGCCACTTCTCCCTGCAGTTTACACTGGGGAGGGGAGCAGCAGGGAGCTAGTGCCGCGGCAGGGGAGGAGTGGAGGAGCTGGCCAGAGCCTGGAGGGGGAACCTTGTCTGCCACAGAGGCCAGTTGAGACATGCTCCAGGAATGTCTTCCAGCACCAGCCACCGCCAGCTCCATGGTGTGGCACCCAGCCCAGCATCCCAGGAAAGGGGCCCATGACCTCTGGCTATCACCAATCAGCTCAGGGAGAGTCCAGAGGGACAGGGTGACACTCACAGTGCAGCCTTAGGGAATGCTTGTGTCACCCCATGGGACAACCCAGCAACCCAAGAGACCACAAAATAGACCAGGGTGGGAAATAGTCAGCCCTTACCTCCTGCTGACCTACCCTGATGGGTCTGGGGTGGGAAAAAGCCAGGCCAGCCCTCCAGGCTGCACTTCACAAGGGAAACAGACAGAAGGCTCTGAGCTCCTCTGTGCCAGAGCACCCTCCATCCTGCTGCTGCCCAAGGCCACATCCCTGTGGCAACAGGATTCAAAGTATGATATCAGGATGAAGCCATGACCAACAAGGTTCCCTCTCTGCCTAACAGCTCTTGGGATGTCCAAAGTGAAGGGGATGCTCCCGTTTTTGGGGGACCTTAGCTGCTGTGGAGGCAGCAGCAGTCTGGTGACAGAATGATGATGGAGGTAAGCGATCCCACTGTAGCCACGTTGGGGTCAGGCTGAGCCTGCTGTGCCCCCCCACCAGGGCTCCCCGTGGGGTGGGTGCATGTCCTGGCTCTCCCACAACTGCTGTGGAGGGATGGAAAGTTTTTCCTGTCTGTAAACTGTTGTGTCTGGAAGCTGCTGCCAGCACAGCTGCACATCAGCATCGCACGAACCTGTGCTGGGCTGTGGCCAGGCCCCACTGGCCGTGCAAAATGGGCTGAGGAGGGAATGGTGACACCACAGGGATATGACCCTCCCCTTGGCCAAGCAGTGCAGGAGGAGGCAGCCCTGGTCAGCCTGACCACAGAGGCCAGGCTGCTTCTCAGGCACAGCGAGTGAGGGGAGAGCCAGGCACCACCAGGGCTCTGCCAAGGGCTGGCAGTGCTTTGCAATGGCATGGGGCCAGCATGCCAGAAAGGGAAGGTGACAGTGCGGATGATGGAAGCAGGATAAGGAGCCAGCAGCAGTGAATGGGGCTCTAGAGTCCCTAGTTAAAAAGCTGCCCTCAGCTGCATCCTGTGGCTGGGCTTTGGGTGATGTTCTGGGGATACCCAGAGAGGCTGGGCTGGGTGTCAGGGACCCAGGGGGAGGCAGGGGGAAGGTGAAAGCAGAATGCAGGCAGGGGCTGAAGTGCCCCATGCAGCTGGTGGTCACACACTCAGCCCGGCTCTTCTGCAGGAATCCAGCTCCTCGACCGACTGAGGCACGATCTGCTGCCCTTCACTCCTGGCCCTGCATTCCCCACTTGCAGCTGGGTCCAGGCTCAGTAAAATCAACTTGCCCTTGAGAAGGGGCATGTAGGAGATGGCAGAAATGCAGGGCCCAGGTGCAGCAAAGCTCCCCCAGCACCTCTGCATGGGGCCAGTGCTGCCTTTTCCTCGAGCTGACAGTCCCATGGGGTTTATGCCCCAGAGATGCCCCACCAGCTCAGCACACACAGTTGTGGAAAGGAAACTCCTGCTTCTTTGTAGGGGCAGATAAAAATTCACTGCCTTGGGGTTATGAGGATTGAGGTGCTGCCAGCCCAGTCCCGGCTGCAGGGTGTGCAGGGAGCACAGGCAGTGGTTGGCAGCCCCTGGGGCACAGCCGGGCTTGGGGAGCACAGAGAGAGCCAGGGAGGCACTGCCGCGCAGGAGCCGGCACCGGCAGAGCACAGGGAGGGG
>NW_005054339.1:5488239-5504415 GCF_000277835.1 Geospiza fortis | reverse complement strand
CGAGGCCGGGTCACTGGTGCTTCCCTAGAGCGCCGGGAAAGCCAGGAAATCATCGTACCTGCAAACAGCACGGTGCGGCGCCTCTGGGCACCTCCTGGCCTCAGCAGCATCCCTGCGAGGAGGTGTGTGCCACATGGGACAGCTCAGGCCCTGCTGGGTGCTGGGGGGCTGTCACAGCACGGGCTGCTCCTGGCCTTGCAAGGTGCTCTGCCCCACATTTGGCCTCAGGTGCAGCATGGCTTCAGGGGCCTGGAGGGGCACACAGGAGCAGCCAGGCAGGGCTGTCTGCAGGAGGCCAGGACAGAGCCCAGAGCTGCAGAGCCAGGACACTTGCGGGAGGAACACAGCAGCCCCTGGCACATGTGGGGACAAGCTGCCCATCAGATCCCAAACCCAGCACCATCTCCACTCCCCAAAAGAGTGGGACAAGCACCATGACACCATGGCTGCCCCATCCCTCCTTCCCAACACTGCTGGGAGCAGATGGTACAGAGAGAGATGGGCAAGGCAGCACCACCTTCCCTGCACATGGAATCGGTTCTGCTGCCTAATGTTGAGCTTTTCTGGGAAAAGGCAGTTGCCCAGCTCCCAGCACAGCGCCCAAGGACACAAGGCCAGCTGCAGGTTAACCCAACCCTGGGAGCCCCCCTGGAGAACCTGCAGGAGAAGGCAGCAGCGTGGCATGGGGTGCTGGGGGGGAGGAGGGTGGTAACAGGGGCTCACAGCCACTGCCAAGCAGGGGGGAAGGAAGGCAGAGAGGCAGCATGTGGGCCCAGGGAGCTGGAGCTGTCCCAGGGATGCTGCCAGCTGTGCTGCAAGGAGCTGCTCCTTGCAGGGGCTTTGCACAGCTTGATGGGGCTGGGTATGTTTGTTCTTCCTTTCAGTGACAACAACAGATGCCTCCCTGGCTGCAGGAGCTCAGGATAGCTGTATTCCCAGGAGAGGAGTGTTGCCAAGAGGAATACCTTGGCTATTCCTTGTGAGTCCAAGGAGCCAGTCCTCAGGGGCTTCTAGCCTGACCCCAAGGATGGACATGCTGGACCCCGCTGCTGCACACAGCTCACAGTGGACTGACACTGCCTTCCCAAGACATGGAAATAACCAGTCACTAATGCCTTGTGCTCAGTCCCTCCTGCTGCCAGCCCACAGGCACTGGTTCCACTGGCCCTGGCAGAGCAGCACACCAGCTTGTGCTCACAAGGGACAGCAAGAGACTCACACTCTGGAGCTGCACAAGAAGGAGTTTGCCCACCTCATCTCTCCAAATCCAGATTTCTCACAGCCCCTGTGCCAGGGAAAGCTGTCCCTCTCTCATTCCTCTTTTCCATGATCCTGCTGTCACTTCCCCACTTTGTCTGGGATGCAGGCCTGATGGCTGGGAGGACAGGGTGGTTGCTCAATGCTTTCTGCCTCTTTTCAAGTATTTCACAACCTGCATCAACCCCCCCAAAAACTACCTGCAGCTCTGTATAAATTTCTGGCAGGACTCATGAAAGAGCCCCTGTCCCACTCTCCTGGGGCTTGGCTGCTGCTTGCACAAGGGGATCTGGCAGAGCCCTGGGAGCAGCACCCACAGCTGGAGGGCAGCTGGGACGTGCAGCCCAGCCAGGACCTGCAGGCAGTGCAGCCCAGGGAGGGGATGGCACAGCTCACGCCCGGGTGTGGCAGGGGCCTTGCCTGGGACTGGCAGGGGCTCAGCAAGGGGTTCTTACCCCTGGAGAGTCTGGGCCACGCTGCAGCCTCTGGGTAAGGGGCTTTTGCAGGCCTTGGGCACTGATAAAGGCACGTGGATGGCACAAAGCTCTTTACCCACACTTGCCCATAGCTAACAGTGCTGGATCCCCAGCAGCTGCAGGATACTGCCCTGGATGTTTCACACACGGCCGATGATCCATGGGAAGGAGGGTCAAGGTCTGTTTGTCAGTCTGTTGGGGTGCTGAGGAAACTGCAGGGAGCCAGCACCCAGGGAATCAACGCTGCAGGAAGGGTCAGCTCACCCCTACGTGTGGGGCAGCAGCCAGGCTGCAGGGGAAGCTGCTCCAGAGGGATTAATGCCGTTCACGAGACCAGACTTGTCCTGTGTCTCTCCCCCGCGAGGCTGTGCCATCGCTCCTTCAGCTCCTTGGCTGGGTGCCCGACTCCAGAAGAAAGGAATAAAAAGGACGAAGTACCCGCCCTGCCCTGCCGGGTGAATCGCTGTCTGTCACCATGGGAACTCCTCCCTCCCCAGACCTCCCCTGGATGATTTCACATCTCGCGGAGCAGGAGGGCGTCACCAGGATGGCACAGGGAGGGTGGACATGTCCGTCCCACACGAGGACCCCACAGCTGTGGGGCAGGTGCTGGGGGCTCCAGGAGAAGGCTGAGCAGCACAGGTGGGGGTCCCAATGGCCATGGGGGTATGATCTGTATCCACACAGTGCACCCCCAGAGCAGTGACAACTTAAGGGCTCTCAGGTCCTTGCAGAAACCACGTCACCAGCACTTCTGCACCCCTCTGTGTGGCCACCAAGAAGGGAAGAGCACAGCATCCTGTCTCTGCCCCCTCACCACCTTCAGGACTCACCTTGAACCATGAGGATCTCACCCTCCATCCCCCTCGGCAGGGCTGGGGCAAGGTCACCTGTGAGTCAGTGCTGCGCGTGCGAGGCAGGAACAGGAGATGCTTGTGTTCCCACGTCATCGGGGCTCCTGCCAAGTGCTGCACATCTGGAACAGCAGTAAACAAAGCAGGGGAAGCTGCAGAACCAGAGTGGACAGCAGCCAGGGGCAGCAGGGACCTCCAGCCTCACAGCAGCCGGCGGGGGGAAGGGGTGCAAAAAGCAGAACCGCCACGTGGAGTTGGGATGCCCAAGACTCAAGCACACTCACCTGCCACCTCCTGCCCCTGACAGCCTCTTGCAGTGCCAGGGCATCCTCTGTGCCAGGGGAGCAGAGGCAGGAACTTGCCACAGACAAATGCTGCTCCAGCTCCTAGAGCCGCTCTGCACCAAGTTCCTGTGAGAGACCCCCTGGCACGGGCAGTTATCCCTACCTGGAAATCCCACCCTCCATGTTCCATGGGTAGCACTGAGCCTGTTCCTCCATCACTCCCAGCTTTGCTCAAGAGTGACATGACGTGAATGGGGGCCATGGGTTTGGTACACAGGAATCTGCACAATGCTGAGCCCTACAGTGCACCCCGATAAACTCAGAGTGCACTTTCCTGAAGCTGAAGTACATCCACTGCTAAATCTTGAAGCAACATCACTGTAGTTCCTTAGATTAAACATTCAAATGAGGAAGAAAAAAATCCCCTCCAGAAGAGCCAACTCATTCTTCCCTAAATATAACAAATCAAAGATAAGCAGCACGTTCCCTTTAGAGCATTATCCAAGTGCCTACTCGGAATAAAAGTCACATGCAAAGCAGAAAGCAGTGCACAGTACTGGGGCTGCTTTACAAAATGCTTTGTACACCTGAATCACTGTGCTGAGGGCAGTGCACGGGGAGCAGCTTTATTTCTGTGCATTGCACCTGGTGTCAGCACCCACCTTAGCACAGTGCCCCAAACCTGAATGCTCCATGTCACACTGCAGGCTCCTGGTGGAACCAGGAACAGCGCTCAGGTATTCAGGCTCCTGTTTCAGTATCTTAAGCCTCGCTCAAACCTTGCTTCAGGCATTTAATCCTGCTTCCTTCGTTGTCCCCATGCTGTCCCTGCTGTGCAGCTCTCACACTACAGCAGGATATGGAGCCTTAAATAACCCCAGACCATGGCAGAGGCTCAGCAGTGGATGATGGGACACTGAGCAGCAGCAGTGGCTCCAGGGCTCCTGGCAGGTGATCCAGCACAGGTACTGTTGACACCTCTTTGTACAGAAAAAAATCCCTCTTGCCCCCACAGATCAGGGCTGGGAGCTCCCCAGGCTGCCATCCCAGCAGCTCCATTTTCCATTCCTGGGCAGATCCTTCTCCACACCCCACACTTCAAACAGCTTTTCTGGGCATCCCCAGTGATGGTCTGAATGGGCAACAAAGCCAAACCTCAGCCTGGCAGCCCTACTAAAAACCTCACAGCCCCGAGGAAGGAAAATGTATAAGGGGAAAAGACAGGAAAGCAGAGACTTGCATGGAAAAGTGAGAACCATCCAACCTCTTTGGATGACGTGTGGGGTAAAGCAGCTTTTAATGAGGGTGTTCAGGGCTGCAGCTCAGCCCTTCCAGGCACACCAGTGCAGACAAAGGCAGATCCTGCCACCATGCCTCGTGCCTCACAGCAGCCTGGGATGGCTGTTGCTGGCAGTCAGGCCTGGATGGGCCTTTTGTCCACCGCTTTTCCACGCAATGAATACACTAAAAGCTTTACACGAGGCATTTCCTTTCCCAAATAGGAAACAGGATTGCTGGATATGTGTCCAGATACCACTGCTCACTGTTCCTCTCTCCTGGTGAGAGTCTCAGCAGTGAAGTGCAGGAGTCCTGGTCAGGACTACCAAGCACCAGGTACCTCCCTCAGCCTGGCAATCCTGCAGCCCCCTGAGTGACACCACCACAGGGAGAACCCATCCCTTTCCTGGGCAAACCCCACTAGCCAGGGGCTGGATGGGGGAGAAAGCCCCTGGTCACAGCCATGCCAACACCTCACCCTGCACCAGGGGGCTGAGCAGAGCAAGGCTTCAGCAACACAAGACACTACAGAGCTGCTCTGCCTTCTAAACCCCACTCACCTATGGTTCACACTGCCATTTTTCACCAGCCTTGGCAGGACAGCAGGTAGAGAAGCAGGCCCAGAGGGCTGTGGGCTCTCCTCCCAAAAGCTCTCTGGCACCAAGGAGTGGCACAGCTCCAAGCCTCTCATTTCTGTGAAAGACTCCCTGCAGCTCCCTGCTTCCCCAGGACAGGCTTGGCTCAGCACCCATGATGAGTATCAACTGTACTTTCCAGGGTGGGTAATTAGCTCAGGTGAGGCAACTCTTGACAATTGGCTGCTGTGGCCCCTCTCTTGGCAAGCACCCGAATCACAAACAAGCATCTCACATATCAAAGGGGCTGCCTGCTCCACAGGCAGACCCACCCTGTACATCTGCTGGGCCCTGCAGCCCTGCACTGGGGGTACCAGCAGCTCTCCCTGCAGAGACCAGGACAACATGGAGCACTCAGCACAGGGCTCTAGTGAGCACTCACCATTTGCACTGCTAGATTTACATTCCTGGAATAGCTCTGTGTAGTAGAAACAAGCCACTGAAATCCTGTGTCCAGGAAACTGCAGAGCCTTGCACAGGGTGCACACAGTATCCTCCTTTCCAAATCCTCTCCTTTAGCAGCCAACAGATGGAATGCCAAGGTGTCATGGAGTAAAAAACCACAATACCTTGAAAGAGGGCACTTAACCTGGAGAGGGTAAAACCATGCAGAAGAGGAGGGAGCAAAGGCCAATCCATACACCAGGCTAAATTTATCAGCACAGACTAATGGGATCCCAAGTAACCTTCCAAGTAGCAAAATAAAACACTTAAGCCATTGAAAACTAAACTGGTCAAAGAGCCCCACTGAACAATCCTGTATTGTCCATGGAGCCAGGAAACAGATTTATTAGGTCACCCAGGCCATCTCCAGTTACAGTGAACTTGGGATGCTTCTAGGGATGGTTCCAACTCCATCCTCTGGCACTGTCCTTCACTGGGCAGCGGAAACTGCAGGGAGGGAAGGGGAGGGGGAGATGTTCAGCAAAAGATCTTTTCAAGGTTCAGAAAAAGCTGAGATAGGACACTTCTGTCATGCCAGACATTTCCCAGTTTGGATACTCTGGTGGAGGAACAGAAACACCCCCAATACAGCTCCAAAAGCAGGAGACCTGCCAATGAGATTAGAGCTTCAGTTCCTCCAGTATCAAAGCACTCGGCTGCCAAATGCTTAATGTCTCTGCACCAATTCCAGGTTACACTTCCCAAGCCCCTGATAAGGCTCAGAGCATGAGTGACTTTGCCAAGCAGGAACACTTGACTCCTGAATGGGCTTCCCTTTCCCACCTTTTACATCCCCAATTGTTGTTCACCAAGGAAAAAAATAATATGGCAAACCTCTCAATCCTTGAAGCTGGTGAGACGCTCATGTTTCTGGAAGCATGGACTGCCACAGCACACAAACATAACAGGCACTACAAGGCACAGTGCCACCACAACTGCAGCCTGAAAGTGCCAACATCCTGGACACAGCTCAGCCTTAACTCTTAACAGGCACCCAGCAGTCCTCTGCATCCAGTGCCACTCACCAGGGCATGGCTCCTCATCCAGATCAGCCCAGATACTCAGAGTTCTACAAGGAAAAAGCATCTACAAAATCCATTTAAGGCTGCATAAGCCAGCAGCCTAGCAGAGCTGCAGCCTTTGGTCACAAGTTGGTCCTTGCTGAAGTGCTGGGAGCAAGGCTCAGCACAGGCAGTTGCTTTTCCAGAAAAACAGAGCAACTTGGAAGCATCCATTGCTGAGGGGTTTGAATGTGTTCCTAGAATAAACTAGTAGAGAAGAGCCTGAGGAATTAATTACTCAAGGAAAACACACATTCCCAAAGAGATACCTCCAAAGAAGAAAACTTGTAGGAAATGCTAAGCAAGGATCTCTTTCCTTGTATTTCTCACCAACTGCATAACACTTTGGAAAATTAACCAAGAGAGGAAAATATATAGCAATGGAAGATAAAAGAGGATTACAGTCTGATTGCAGTCACAAAACCAAGACAGAACCATTTACTGCTTCCACAAGGCTGGAGGCATAAGTGAGCTTGTTTAGTTGTTCAGCCCTCAGTGCACTTGTAACAAGCCAGAGCTTGTGACAATAGTTAAACCCAAATTGCATCAAGAGCATTTAACAGTTTCAAACTTGCCTAGTATATGCAATGGGCTCAGACACACTGACTCTCTGATCAAGAATCCAGATTCAGCACAAATTATTTAGTACACTGGATTAGTCTCAAGTGTAATGACTAACTCTGAGAAACTTCTACACTATTTTTCAATCTCCCTTGTCAGGGCAGAACCTGGAAATTAAATGAGAACCTCAGAGACATTTATCCCAAAGAGAAAAATCAAACAGGAATACCTTGCAGCTTCCAAGGGTAGCTGTGACAGGCTAGTGCCACCTGGTGGGAAACTTCTCCATCCCCCTTGCTCAGCTTTCTGTTCCATGCTCCAACTTCCCAGAGGCAAGACAACGGAGCAGCAACCAGTTTAACACCAAAAAGGCAGGACTGGGTAGCTCTTCCAACTACTCAGACCTCGAGATTATCTTATGGGTACAGGCCAGTAAGAAGGTTCTCAGTTAATGCCTAGCTGAGCCTGACTGCATCTCTGCTCATTACTGAGCTGATTTACAGATAACCAGGAAGCTTAAGATGAGAGGTAACACACCTCCATATAGAAACATATGGGTTGTTATGACACAGCCCCTCTGGACAGATGTCTGCCTATCAACGGCTCCAGCTCCTCACATCCCATCTCCCCCATCTGGCAGTTTTTACACTGTCTACACACACCACCCAGGAAGAACAGCTGACTACCAGCAGAAGCAACTCCACATAGGATGTATTTATTTTTATACATTTAACACAGAGATTACAGCTGCTTTGAACGGACTCAGCTTGCCCGTGGTGCCCAGGACATTCAGAGCCAGAGGGAACCTGGCACAGTCCACAGCTTCATTATTTCCAATCTGCAGGCAACACATCCTAGAGACGGACCCAGTACATGGCACTGCGGAGGCGGTTGTAATCCAAGAGCTGCTCAATGGGACCTGAGTGAACAGGAGTAAAGTTACTTTCAGACACAGTTAAAAATCCCTGTGCAGTTTCTTATGGTTTTTAAAGCAGATGGTGGCAGAGCAGCCTGTGCTAGCAATCCATAGCAGCTCTGCACAGAACCAAGCAACTACAGCTCAAACTTGCATCAGGAAAACTAGCAGATATCAGCTCCTGACAGAATAAGGTGTTTTCTCACACTGCCCCACAATGCTCAGTACAGCACCAATACAGGGAACCATCAAATACAGGGAACCACCAAGTCATTTCAACTTCCTGCTCAAACACTGTCTCCCTTTTCCAGCCTGTTCCACTTTGAAGGCCAGAGGAAACAGCTGCAAGGAGAAGGGGAATTCTCAACACACAGGAAGGAGGCAGCAGAGCTGAGCTGCTTAGGCAGGTTTTCCGAAAGGAATTTGTCCTTGGCCAGACAGACATGCCAGAGCAGCACAGGAGAATCAGGTCCCTTCACTTCCCTTACATAAACCACCCTGACCCCAGGGTAAGGACACCTGGCAGACGTGCTGGGCCCGCACCCAGCTACAGGACTCCCTGTCTTAGTCACAGCTCCACAGCAGGCAGAGGTGGGAGAACAGCCAGCAGCTCACTGCCACTGCATCTCCATCACCTGCAAGTCTGATCTTGTGGCAAATGTGCCTTGGCACACCTCATGTGCACAGGCAGGAGGGTGTCAGTGAAGAACCAGAGTGGCTTAACGAGTCAGGACAGACACATGAGGGCTGCCTGTAACACTTCCACTCAGCTCTGAGCCCTGCCTTGTTTTTTAAGTGTGTACTGATTGTCACCTACTACTCACCAACTGCTGCAATTGCCGGGCATTTGTCATAGATGTATTTACTGCACACATCTCTCACCATTTTTGCATCAACGGCCTAAAAAAAAGATCCAACAAGCAATTAATGACTCTTCCAGCAGATCTACACTTCTCAAAGCTGCAGCTAACTGTTGCCATTACATATCAAGATCATTAAAAGATACAATCAGACCCTTGGGGCCATCTGCACCAACTGCCCAGCTCTGCCTGCAAGGATGGCTAACGTCCCTACACACTGCATTCTCCTGGGGGTACAGAAGACAAGGCCAAAATCAGAAGTCTTCTAAGGAATAGAGTGGCTGCAGAAATTCCACAAACTAGGTGTGGGACACCACTAGGAAAACTGTTACGGGAATTTCCGGTTGTGACACTTAACACAATTGTGTGCCCTCTTTTTGGGATGGACTGACACCAGTCACAGGGACACAGCATACACTGCGTCTAAGCCAGAGATTCTGACAGTTACACCAGTGTCAGCAGGATAACCACTGGACTGACTCCAGGCAGTCTGATTAAGGG
Source organism: Geospiza fortis (assembly GCF_000277835.1). Taxonomy (NCBI): domain Eukaryota; kingdom Metazoa; phylum Chordata; class Aves; order Passeriformes; family Thraupidae; genus Geospiza; species Geospiza fortis. Next base: position 5,495,288 of record NW_005054339.1, on the reverse strand, counting down.
ATAAGTTAGCCACATGTTACTGCAGCAAACTAAGGCCAGACAATGCTGACACCAACCATGCTCAGGTATACCAGCCAAAACAAATGGATACCTACAGAAATCCTGGCATCCCACTCCTCCAGAGGGATACGGCGTCCATAGTGCAAGAGATGGCTTCCAATATTCTCACACACTCGTGTGGTACCTGGATGTTGAAGATATTGCATGGTCAGTGCACCAAGAAGCCTTCCAGAATTGCACAGCCTGATCATCAGCCAAAGCACAGAGTAGAAACTCAAAGCATTAAACCCTCTGCTAACAAAGCATAGTCCTAATTCCCACTCTATGCAGCTCCAGCAGGAGCTACACGATACACAGATTTCTTTACTCATCTCCCAAGTGTTAGAGCCAAGGCAGACCAGTTTGAGGGTCTCGGTTCTTAGGTCACCAGCAGTATGTCACTCCTGGGAGCACAAAAGGCTGGGGTCAGCAGCTTTGACAACATGGCAGGAGGAGTGTGGAGCAGGAAAAGGAAGTTTTGCCCAGTGCCTGCCAGCAGAACTGCAATCTTTAGCACAGGTCCTGCTCCCCAGGAGAACCTCAAGCAGAAACCCTCTGAAAGCTGCACAGTGGTCAATCCATCAACCAGAACATACCATCCAGCTGAGCCACCATGGCATTTCGGAGATAGTTCTTGGCTCTTGTCACTTCTGACTCTGTGGTACTGGTGCACAAACGCATCCTGGAGAAGACATGGAAGACGACGAAAGCTCTTAAAGATGTTTGTCTGCTCAGACAGAACATGAATTCCTCCCTTTCCCAGTCTCCTCAAAAATAAGCTGTTATCAACACCGCTTGTCTTGCAGGCTGACATTCATCCTGGATCTCCACAGAGCAGCAGGAGGCAGGAGCTCCAGCACACAGGCAGGGGATTCAGCCAGCAGGATACAGGCTGAGTTACACTCAGAGGTTCAGCGGCCCTGGTGCTGGCTCTGGCTTGCCCAGCAGCACGTGCTGTGCACTGCCCTATCACAGGAGAGGGAAGGCGTGTCAGCCATTCCCATGCATGGCAAGCGTTCAGCAGCCCTGGTGCTGGCTCTGGCTTGCCCAGCAGCACGTGCTGTGCACTGCCCTATCACAGGAGAGGGAAGGCGTGTCAGCCATTCCCATGCATGGCAAGCTGCTATGGAAACTGATGCTCAAAGAACAAGACAGCTCCACAGTCTGTCTGGACTCCAGCTGCTACATCCCTTCTTCTCCTGCCAATGGGCCACGTCTCTGGGGCAAGGGCTCACTCCACCTGCTGCACACAGAATGGCTTGTAGCTCAGATGTAGCCTTGAAGTGGTTCATGGACACAATAAGATGGACAGCCAGAAGGCTCCCAAACACTGGCATGATTCCAGAAGCAGGTCATTCATCAGCCACAAAACAAGAGCCTGAGCAGCAGGAACTCTGCCTGCTTTGCTCAGGCTTAACAAGACAATGGAGATAAATCTCTTGGGCACCTAGGAAAGCCTTGTCTAAGGAATGATCTCACTTGTATATAAAAAGCCTCAAAGCCTTGGTACTAATACTTGAAAGCATGAACAAAAGACCAGAGGAGCCCTAAGGGACTAAAACAGCTCCTCAAAAGCCACATTCTCAGGGATTTACAGAAACCACTTACAGGATCACTTAAATAGAGTGCAAGTTACCAAGAAGTTCATAAAGAGACACAGCTCTCTGTAAACTTTATATGCTCCCCCAGCAGCTCAGTCTCCTACAAGAGGCTCAGATCTTGAACAGCAACTTGTGCCAAAGTTGTACTTACCACTCTCCCTGAGCACAAAACATCATATCATCTACGGAGAGAGGATCAGAAACAAAATGGAAACCGAAGAGGCCGGTGTCAGAGTAGCAGGTGTTGAATGGCTCAAAACTGTGGCAGAGATTATGCTCCACAGCAAGCGTAGCCAGCTTGCTAGACTGATTCTGTAAATAAGAAGATGCTGTCAGCCATTTCATTTTCAGTTTCCTCACAGCTCAAATTCTTTCCCACTGAGCTGTTTTCACAAAGACCATAGACAAAACAGAGTGGAACACTTTGCTGAAGGAGAGTTAATTTAGAGCCTTCATGTGGTCAACAGATGAGAATCACTGCTGGAAAAGCCACAGACAATGGCCTAGGAGTCCATCCAGCAGAACCACTTCCTTTCCCAGCTGCAGATGAAAAGCTGGTATGCACACCACCGCAGGAGTGGAAAAAAATGAGAAGGACAAGGTCTCCCAGCAGCAGGGGTTAGCACAGACATACAGGCCAGACAGATTTCAGACAATAATGGATTCAATACTGAGGTTTTAAACAAGTTCCATTTGCTCTGCAGTGGTAAGACAAGCTTGCATCATGAGACTGTAGAGTATTCTGTCTTGCTTCCATCCCCACCCCCACCGAGTGGTTAGTTGTGAGGGTGGGAACAAGCTGCTGTGAATTCACCAGCTACACCTCTTCCACAAAAGGCTCAGTTCATTTGCCAGCATCACCTCTCAAGAACTGTCCTGGATTAGCCTCGATTACACTTCCATTCTACTTTCCAGGCTCCTAACCCCTTCACAGTTGGAAGCTAACCACAACAGCCTCTCCTAAAGCACAACCACCATAATAAAAAAGCACATTCTCCATAACACTTCACATGAAAAGGCTCCAAGCTCTCCCTGTTGCACTCACAACTCTTACCTTGCCACCTCCAAACGTGCGGTCGTAGCGCCCTATGATAGCATTGGCCACATTGAGGACCACGTTGTCTGGATCAGCCCATCCTGGCCCCTCCACAGCAAGAGCAATATGGGCAAGGGGCAGACCATCATCTCTGGCACGGATCTGGAAAATCATCAAAGAGTGGGGGAGAATTGCATCAACGCTGTGGTCTGCAGCCTGCTCCCATGCCAGGCTGACAAACTGGGACACTTGATGTTATTCCAGTGAAATAAAAGAATCCCAGGCAGAACTGCACACAAACCAGCTGTTCTGATGTGAGTTTTGCAGTAGATCATATGAGCAATAGCCCCACACTCCTAATGGGTTTGGGTCCCATCTAAAACCCAACATGTGGCAATAATCCCCAAGAAGAGAACATGGGAGCACTACCAAGATGGTGCATCATCAGCTTGTCCGACACACATGAACAGACTTTTCCACTGAGAAGCAGCTCTAATTACTTTCCCATTCATTCCACAGCTGGGCAACAGCTGCTCATTTTGATGGAGAACAAAACAAATTTACCTCGCTCCCTGTGAAGCGACAGCGCTTGAGGGAAGGCACAGAATCCCCCTTGGACGTAAAAGGTGGCCCAGTGAAGTGCTGCTTAGCTGCATCTACCAGCTCTTTGTGGGAAATACCTGGCAATGATAAAAAGAGAGATCTCCAGTCTTAAAACAGACTAATTTAACAAAATTATCTGATTTTATATTAGTGATGTGAGACAAGTCTGATCACATAAAAATACTGAGGATTCCTAGGATTACAAGGATCTAGAGCTTACCTCCAGCAGCTGCCAGGACCATTCGAGGTGCCTTGAAGTGAGTATCAACATATGAAGCCAGATCTCCTCGAGTCATCCTCCTGGAAAGAACACAGAGACCAGAACATCAGCATCTCCAACTCTACAGGAATGAGAGGCTTAGAAGAAGCAAGTTCACAGTGCAGAGACAGCAATGATTGTCTTTGCTGCAGGGTAACAATGCTTTTTAGAAGCAAGACTGCACTGTGTACTGTGTTTGCCCTGTGCTCTAATTCTAGAACATAAAGAACAGGAACCAGCAGCTGAGATGGAGAGTTAAATATAGACTTCAATACAGACTGGAGAGTACTGAACCCAGTCACTGAGCTAACACAAGGCCACTGCTCTAATTAGCGCCCCAAGCTCTCTAATTTTTCTAACAAACTGAGAAGTATGGGAGAAGGTTCAACCTGTTTGCATGGGGTGGTTCTAAGGAATGCATGCAGCATTACACTTTCACCAGTGCCAATGGGGGAAACAGAGTCAGGGCACAAGGAGAAGCCCACAGACTCAGACCACCTCCACGTACACACTGTGCAGTCATCACACCCAGGATCAGCAGTCATGCACCGCACAGACAGCATCCCCAGGCTGTGCACCACATCCAGCCTGCTGCTCACTTGATGTTGTCTGTGGTCCCTTCAACGGTGTGGGCCAGCGAAGTCCCCTGGTAAGCAGTGGCATGAAGGTAATCAAAGGTGACATCTGCCAGGTTGCTGTCCATTTCCTTCAACTCCTGAAGGATGACAACACGCTCCTTCTCGATCTGAGAATCCTCCAGCGCACAGTTCTGCACAAGGTCACTCAGAAGCTCTACAGCTGCAACACAATTCCTACATTAGCATCCCACTGCCTGACTGCTACCCAGTGCTGCTGAAAGGAGACACACAGGAGTGAGCAAAAACCATGAGGGGGAGGACATGCAACATAACAGAGCTGAGTGCTACCCATTCCCAAAGCATCTGGGAGGAACAAACCACACTGGTTTAGCAAGAAGGCTCCAAATCAGCTTGCCAAGCACCCTCACCAGCAAAGTGCAGGCTACATCTGCAGAAGGTGAAGTGTATCAGAAGCAGGTTCTCTTCCAGATACACACTGAACCCTCACAGAGAGTTTCTGATGCTTACAACATAGCCCATGTCTACAGTAAGGGCCCTACTCAAATCACTGCCTCTGCTCAAAACTGACCCAGAGAAGGCAGCACGTGGCAGTACAGAGCATGAGGAGCACCTGCAAGAGCTGCACTGAGGACTCCTCACACAGCAGCTCCTGCTGACCTCGGTTGCTAAGCTCCATAAAACAACCACAAACTGGTGAATCCCTCCCATCTTCCCTCCTGGCAAGGCAGTGCAGCCTGACATAACTGGAACTCTTGCTTTAAGCACACATGAACAAACAGCCTTGAAGCACCGCATCACTGCACTGCTCTCTTCAACTACCAACCAGAACCTCCAATTTACTGCTCAGCCTCAACTTCAGTCCCTGGTCTGCAGATAGAAAAGTTGCTTGGGGGTGAGAAACAGAAGCACATGCACTTATTTAACCTCCCAATCAGACTTTGCCCTGGCCATCCTACCTTTGGGCATGTCCTTGGACAAGGCTTTTATGTAGAAAGCAGTTTGTTCACGGGAGGTGTACCCGTTCAGGTGAGCTCCCAGACTCTCCACTTCCTTCTCAAAGGCTGAGCCAGGACGCTTCTTTGTGCCCTAAAGGAAACCAGATAAACTCAGGTATGAAATGAACAAACTTCCCTTTAGGTCAGAATTAAAGCAATGAAAATAACAATAAACACTGTCTTGTGATTCATAAAAACCAAGGGCAGGTGCACAAGACAGGAGATTTAATACTTGGTTTATTTCCTGTAAATAAAAGATGGCTGAGATGTATTTTGAAAGACCAACACAAACTGTCAATAAAGCTTGTGTTTATTGAAACACAATAAAGCTGCCTGAAAAAATAAAGGCTGTCATCATCACTAACCAACACAAACTCAGCACGGAAGGAGACAACCTATGCTGAGACAACAGTGTTTGAAGAGCACATCCCTGGAAGTAAACCAACAACAAGTCCAAACCAAAAATAAACAGGTTTCTAGCTATCCAAGCAGTGACATACAGAAGAAGACAAATAGAAGCAGAAGACTATTTCAAATACAGGGCTCATCTCTTAAAGAGTTAGCCAGATGCTGTAGTTGCCTATGAAGGCACAGGCTGAACTTGAGTCAGCAAGTCCCAGGCTTAGATGTCTTCTGCCCTGTTCAGCAGACACCTGCATAATTTGAAAAGCAAGAATTGTAGCCTCTGAATTTTGCTGGACCAGTAAGAAAAGCAAAGTAAAATAAATGGCAACAGGAAATGCTGCTTTGACCTCTGTGCGCTAACCTGAGGAAAGATGCTTCATAACACAGTGCTCTATGTGTACTATACTTTTTAATTACAACATTTTTTTCTTTTAAGAGGAAAAATCAGCAAAGAGTAAATAAGAGTTATTTTTAATTCATGCATGCTTGCAAGCTGCTACACATTCAATCAATAAGCACCACATAGGCTAGATGCCTTTTTACTTATTTTTATACAGTGTGCAAAGATTCTAGGACTCAGATGACCCGATTTACACCCTCCTTCAACAGCCACAGCCTCCAAAATGAGAGGCCAGTGTATGGGCAGAATATTCAGGGCAGCTGTGTGCAGAGCTGGCACACATCCTCACCTTCAAGGCCATGTGCTCCACAAAGAAAGCAGCCCCGTTGGTCTTCGGGTCTTCATAGCGGCTCCCAGCCTCGATCCACACACCCACCTGGCAGCAAAACCAGCCAGTACCAACATCAGAGAGGAAAACAACCAGCACCCTAATGACACAAACACAACAGCAGCGACAAGAGGTCTGCTCCACAGACATTACACTACAAGAACCAAAATAAGAACAAACTAGCAATTTTCTCTCTCAGCTTCACCACATCAGGCTTTGCCAGAGATAACTTTTACTGCTCACTTACTGCTCACACCAAAACTGTAAAGCTGAGCAAATTTGTAGACCACGAGAACTTGTCTAAAGACAATACAACACCAGTCTGGGTCTCCTGCTGCTATATTAATCCCACCTAGTCACAAAGAGAAGCAGTGGGGTCTGTCCCTTTTGGAAGACCAGCTGCAGGCTAGGCAAGGCTGATTGTTTCAAATAAGCCTGTAACTTGTGTTAAGCTTACCGTGCAGGTTGGGTGATTGGACTCCTCTGAGGCTACACGGAGGCCGTTCTCCAGGGTGGTGACCTGGGTCTCGGGGATATTCTGGAGTGTCTGGGCATAGGTGGCAGCACCTCGGTTCCTCGTCAAAGTCAATAAAGCTGCCTGTAAAAATAAAGGCTGTCATCACTACTAACACACTGTTCCCCCTGGCAGGGCAGGGCCGGGAACTCAGAGGTTTGAAGAGATGGGAAACGCCAAGGCAAAAGCCGCACGAACCGGTCACACCCCAGTAGCGGGGCAGAGAGCCGACAGCGGCTCGGTGGAAAGCCCCGCACTGGGTGACAGTGA
>NW_005054339.1:5485856-5487447 GCF_000277835.1 Geospiza fortis | reverse complement strand
ATGGGGGTACCGGTGATAAGGGTCACGGGAATGGGGGTCAGGGAATGGGAGTCACGGGAATGGGGGTCCGGGAATGGGGGTCCTGGAGGATGGGGTTCATGGGAATGGGAATCCCTGGAAATGGGGGTCTATTGCTTACATTCCAAGAAAGAGTATTAAATACTGAAACGACCTATGGAAGGTGAAGTGATTGTAAGTGTGAAAGTCCAGTGCATGGCAGTCTCAGAAAGGAACCCATGGAAGCCCTTTAAATCCCAACACACAAGCTGTGAGTTGGTAGTGTATGCCAGCTTTTACCAAATCACAGCAAACTGCAGATCACAAAAAGTGGCAGGTCAGATACAGAATGAAGCAATATGCATCAGCATCAACCCTGGTAAGTGGTATAAGAAATTACAGTATTCTTACTGACATTATGAGAAATTTCAATGAGTCTATGAAAATTACAAACTAGGCAAAAAAAAAAAAAAAAAAAAGAAAGGAGACTGATGCCGACTGTGGCATAGTGTTTCCTAACAGGGATTTTCAAAATGTAAAGATTGTATCATCCTTTAATCTGAAGGAAGGTATTAAAATGACAAGGAAACGGCATCAAATGCTAGAAATCTTAGTCAGCATACTTATAGACAGAAATGCCACTGGTACACTGAGAAAATGGACACCAATGCAGCAACATGCTACTAAACCCCAGAAATGTCCGCTGCTTCACTGTCTGGCATTTCATTAATATGGACATAGCAGTTCTACAACGTTTCTACTGATCCCCTTCTTGGCACACCACTAGTTTCTTCAGTGCCAAGATTTTAGGTACATGATCTTAGTGATACAAATCTATGCCCTTCAAGTGAAGCATATTGTGGAGAGAAAATCTGTCTGAGATGTTCAGTCATTCCATTTTCTAGACAGACTAAATAAAAAGAAAGCCAAGCTATAGGATTGTGTACTTGCTATTACAAAACACCTGCTGGCATCTGAAAATAATCCAGCAAAAAATCAGCAGAAATGAGACTTGAGGCAGACAGCCCTTTGAAGAGAATAATGGTATGATAAATAAAAACAATACATTTCCAGGCTGTTGAGGTACTTCAGAAAAGGATTGAGAGCAGAGGCTGAACTAGTGGGGAAAGATTAGAAGAATCCCAAGAAAAACATGACAAAAAAATCCTGAAAGGTACAGGCAACTGACCTGTTTAAACCTTCAGGAAATCAGCGGCCAGTGATTTAGACAATTAAAGTAACTTGCAGGTAATTTGCACCTTCTGCTCCTTTTTCACCTGTCAACATCACAGGGTGAATTGTGACCATGGAATCGCGATTATTTGGATTATATTTTTAGCTTTAGGAGAGAAGTACAGCAGCTGAAGTACCTATTACTGATGTGATACCCAAGAGCACAGATTTGACACATTTCATTCAAGTCCAGTCACAAGTATTTATACTAAGAGGATAGGATCGGTCTTTTGTATTGCACTCTTCTTGTTTTACAGCCTGCTCTGATCCTGGTGAAACTTTTATAATTAGCTTTTCCCTAAAAAGGAGGAAGTCAAATTAAATTTCCCTCCCTGTTGGTGGAGGTTTCACATTTTGTTTG
>NW_005054339.1:5468228-5485837 GCF_000277835.1 Geospiza fortis | reverse complement strand
AAACTAGCAGGAATGACTGTATTTTAAGTGTCACATCCTTTAAGACCATCTCAGTTTGATAAAAGCCTACAAAGAATATTCTGTTTCCCCCAAGACCAGATGCCTGCCATTTAATCAAACTTCCTTGTAATAAACCTCAGTTAATACAAAATAGTCACAAACAGCAGAAACACTTATTTCACCATTTAGGGAACCAACCTTCTCACCCCCTTTTGGGGTGAGCATAATCTGGTGGCTGAAGTGATAAACTTGAGAACATAAATCTCCCTACTTCTGAAAAGCTGCTGACACAGGAACCACCCAAGCTCTGTGTCTTTCTCCTTTACGTTTACTAGTCAAGCTTAGAAGCCTAAAATTGACTGGGTCAATCAAAGACTAATGCTAACCTAGACAGAGGTCTATGAAAAGTCCAAAAATAATCTGAGTTCTTCTTAGACAATGAGAAATGGAACCAGAACTACCAATCTAGTTACTTGCAATATATCCCTAAAACTTATTCCCTTCTATTCTTCCTTAATGTATAGCCACGGGTACAACCAGGAAAAGATGAAAGTTATTGATGTCAGCAAGGGAAGGATCATAAAGAACTATTCCTATTAATCATCATACAGGCAGCAACTCTATAATTAAAGACACAGAAACAGAAAAAAATATTGAATGAATGCTAGATATTGAAATTGTGGAACCAGCCTTACCCCTGCCCCCCCAAACCCCGTATCAGCCTTCTCTTGGCTACAAGCACTTTCCCCTTTGGTGTAGGTATGATTGTAGCCAGCAGGCACTGGTGGCTCTCCCGCTGGGAAGGGAGGGTGCTGTGACCCTTCTGAGGATGGGGATCCCTGCCCATATTGCTACCCAGAGCAGGTGATGGCGAGAAGTGGCAGAAAAGAGCCAGAGGGAGGGTGCTGGGAGCTCACCCACAGGGAGACCATTCCCAACAGTGCCGGGGTACAGTGGGATTGTCTGGCCCAAAAGTACCATTATTGAGGAAAGGGCATTGAAACCAACCCTGGGGAACACCACGGAGCTTTATTCACGCTGCCAGCCTGCTGCTGGGAGCAGGAACGCTTTGGTCCCTCCATCACCCCCACACCACATCCTGGCCTGGTGGGGCAGGCCGTGCTGGGCAGTGTGGAGGCAGCAGGCAGCCCCTTGGTGTGACAGCCAGCAGCAGCTCCATCCCCATCACAGCAGGGCTCATGGACAGGGCAGAGCCCCAGCACTGAGAGTCCAGAGGGGCTGGTGGGGGTCAGGGCATCTGGGCCCCAGAGTGGGTGAGTTGGTGCCATCAGGGTGGCAAAGCCTTCCTTGCCCGCCCGTCTCCTGGGGGAAATGTCTTCCTCTTGAGGGGCTACATTCTGGTGCTGTGGTCCACCTGAGGGGGCAGATAAGGAGGTGTTGGTGTTGCTGCCCTCTCCATCAGCATGCTGGGACAGCAAGGCTGGGTGCTCACCGAGGCCTGGTGCCGCTCCCTGCTGATGTGCACCACGGCATCATGCACCGAGGGGAAGAAGGAGTGCTTGGTGATGGCTGAACTGAAGAAGTTGCCCCGCTCCAGCTGGGCCAGGACAGATACTGTGTGGAGGAATAAGCATCTAAAGTGATGGCACCCAGCTGAGCCCCCATCACCCACCCGGAGCAGCCTCCTCCCGCCTTCTGTGTTGTGGGGGACACGAGGGTCACCACCAGGGACGCAGCTTTGAGGCTCAGAATGGATCCATGGGATCCAACCTGCAGCATCCGTCCCCTGAGGAAACCCTGGGGGTGGGAGCACCATGGGGGACCCCCCAGGCTATGAGCGGTGTGCCAAAGGGGTGGCCATGCCCAGCCAGGCCTCATGACTCTGCAGATCCCCCTCACCCGGGCAGCTGGCAATGAAGACGTCCACTTCTATCTCATGGAAATCCCTGAAAATCTGCAAATGGGAACAAACATTTTACCCAGGAAGAGGAATGGGCAGCAGCCATCAGGGCACCCCACAGGGCCTCAGAGGCACCATCAGTGAGTTTGCTGTCCTGCCTTCTCCCCAGCCCCTTACATTCTTCAGGATCTTGATGGCAACGGTGTCCACGAAGCTGACGGGGCTGAAGTCCAAGATGACAGCGTAGAAGCTGGGCTTGGGCAGCCCTAGGCTCTGCAGGGTGGGCTCTGAGGGTGCACTGCTCTCTCCTGCACTCAACTCAATCACTGACACGCTTGGACCATCCTCTGCGTTCTGGGGAAGGGAAGGAGACCCGGTGTCAGCAGCACCCTGGTCATGGCAGTGCTCCCCCGGGCTCACCTTGGTGAGGCTCTTTGGCTGCATGAGGGCACAGGCAGTGGGTGGCCCCAGGAGCGGGTGCCCCTCTCACATCTTCACCAACCTTTGGGCTCTTTCAGATGTATCAAAATCCACCCCTCTCCCCAGCACCACTCTGCAGAGCCAGGCTCATTATCTGGCACCAGGCCAGCCTTTGCCCTTGCTCTTAATTCTGATTAACTTGCAAAAGGTTAATGACTTGGCATCTCCAACACATAATCATTAACAGCCCAGCTTTCCTACCAACCTTGGGTGGTGTGACTCAGTTCAGTCCCAGTGCCTTTCTCACTCATTGGCCCTAAACTGAACTGGGAACAGCGTGGGCCACCAAGCCCCACCAGGGCACTGACAGAAGTGTCAGAGCTGGGGAGGAAAGAGGTGCAGGATGTCACTGGAGGGGTGGTCCCCTGCATCAAGGAAGCACCTTTTTCCTCTTTGCCTTTTCCTTCTCCAGTTTCTTCTGCTGTTTCTTCAGCTTCTTGAGGGCCTTCTTCTTCTTCTCAATCAGACGGTCCACATCAATGCCGCTCTGCAAAGCCATGTGGCTCTGTGTCTCCAGCTGCTCCAACACCACCCTGCTGCTGGCAGGCAGGCAGGAGACAGAGGAAGCACTCTGAGGTTGGTGTCTCTCCTACCTTTTTCTTCAGGGCCTCGGCATACAGCTCCACGTTGGCAAAATAGATGGTGGAGGAGGAGCGGAAGATCTTCACGCCAGGGATCTCCTGTGCCTGGGGGCAGATGGGGAGGGTGCTACCCTAGAGATGGAGCCACCTGTTCTCCTCCCCTCCTCCCCACCAAAATGCCCCCAGTCCCTTTTTCCAGTGAGCTTTGAGCTGCCCCCCAGAGCAGGCAGCTCTTCCCCCATCGCTGGTGCTGTTACCATCTCGTATTCCACCACATCCCTGTAGACGTCGGTGTCGGAGATGCGCCCCAGGATGGAGTAGTGGGGGCTGCAGGGAGGAGAGCAAGGGGCTGAGGTCAGCACAGGCTCCTCCTGCCCTTGGGACGTGGCACAGGCCCCAGCCCCGGGGTACTCACAGCTGGCTACGGAAGATAACCGTGAGCAGTCCAAATGCCACCGAGACCGCCAGGCCGATGTCCAGGCTCAGCAGGAGGGGGGCTATGAATGTCACAACCCAGACCAGCTGGAGAGGGAACACAGTCAGCTGCAGCACAGCCTCTCCACTGGCACCCACGAGCCTCAGGGAGGGTGGAGAAATCCTCTCCAGGAACAAGAGCACAGCCCCAGGGCTGGCCAGCACCTTACCAGGTCCACCTTGTTGGACTTCCAGAGAGTGCTTAAGTCCTTGAACTGCTTGAACATGCCCTTGAGGTTGGCAATGATGATGGCAGCTAAGATGGCCTAGGACAGAAATTTCTGCAGCTGTGAGGAAGCTGAGGGCAAATCTCTTTCCTGTTCCCCTACCATATCACCATGCCATGGGACAGGCACATGTGAGGGATGTGACACTGGGGCTGTGGGACTAGATGTACCTTGGGCAGGTCCCTGAAGAGCTCTCCAATCTTCAGAATGGTCACCAGGATGACCAGGGATGCGATGACACCAGCTACCTGTGCAGAAGGAGAGCAGGAGGCAAGGGGTGAGCCCCCACTGCTCGCTGTGCTGCCTGGCCCTGGTTCAGCCCCAGAGCCCAGACCCACCTGGCTGTTGCCCCCTGTGCTCTCCTGTACCAGGCTCCTCGACATGGAGCAGCTGATGGCAAAACACTGGAAGAATCCTCCTAGGAAGTTGCAGAGACCCAGTGCAATCAGCTCCTGCAGGGACAGAGCAGTGGCAGGGCAGCACCATGCTTTCATCTGCCTGCAAGAAGGGCAAGATTAGCTTGCACCCAGGGTGGGGGCCCTGTGCCTCAGAGCATCACCTGGTTGCTGTCCACTTTGTAGCCATGTTTCAGGGCAAAGATTTTGCCCAGGGAGATGCAGATGGCGTAGCCTACCACAGCAATGGCAAAGGCATTGCCTACCACCTGGCCAAAGTAGCTCATGTCAGGGGCCACAGGTGGCTTCAACCTACATTCAAGAGAGAGATAGGGCTCAGACAGGGGTGCTGTGGGCAGCACGGTGCCCTGGCACAGCCCCCTGCACCCTCAGGCCCTGCTCACCCGCTGGGGATGTTGCCCACCACGGAGATGCCAAACTTTTCTTTCAGGTTGACCCCATAGGAGATGCCAGTGGAAACGATGATCTGAGGGAGAATGACTGGAGTGAGACAGGGTCTTCCTGCACAGGGACTGTGGTGGAGGAACACATGCCCTGGAGCTGCACTTGCCAAGGAACCCAATCCCACCACTCCCCACCCTGAAGGGGGCAGGGATGCAGCAGGGATTCCTGGCTGTATCCCCACAGGAGGCTGGGGCAGCTCTGGGTACCGTGATAAGCTCGATGGGGATGGGCATGGGCAATTTGGCAGCAAACTTGTGGTTGAGCTCCTTCACAATCAAGATGGCCACAATGGCAATGATGGCAGTCACCAGGGTGCCCACATTGGTGTCTGGCAGCTTCTTGCAGAGATCGATGATGGTCTAGAGAACACAGGAGGGGGGAATGTGCTCAGGAAAGCAGATGCCTCCCCAGCAGGTTTTTGGAGGCCTCTATGTGCCCCAAAGGTGAGCACCAGGGGTCCAGCAAGCCCCCACTCACCACAAACAGCGAGAGCGGCCCTGAGGGCTCGCCTTGGGAGACTCCAAAAACATTTTTGAGCTGGGAGACGAGGACGTGCACAGAGGCAGCGGTGGTGTAGCCACGCACCAGCGGGTCTGAGAGGTAGGTCACCACAAATCCAAACTGCAGGAGGCCCAGGGCCACCTGGAAGAAGAGATGACAGAAATGACCCACAGGTTACGGTCTCCTGTTCTCTGCTGGACTAGGCTGGGACCACCTTACCTGGAAGATACCCGTCAGGACAGTGATGGTGGCCACCAGCTCCACCCTGGAAGTGTCGCGCAGTTCCTCATCGACCGTTGCATTGCTGCCATTGACGGACACCAGGAACTTCTCGTTGGGCATCATGGACTCTGTCAAGCTCCCAATCATGACAGAGATTACAGCAAAGGGCCCTGAGAACAGGTACAGTGTGAGCAGGGAGCCCAAGGTGGGCACCAGGACCTCTCTGAGAGGACAACTTAAGGTGTCAGCTCCTCTCTCCTTAGGTCAGGCTCAAAGCACACGCACTGTACTTTGGCTCTGGCTTGGCCAACCCCCTTCTTGGTGGAGCAAAGTAAAGGCAGGAAGGGTTCCCCCAGCTGCTGATGTGGTAATGCTGTGCCATGGACAGCCTTGCTCCCTGCCCACCATTGCTGTGCAAGCACATGGTCCCTCAGCTCACCCACGGAGTTGTGCCTTGACGTTCCAAAGAAGAAGTAGAGGAAGACGGGGTAGAAGGAGGAGTAGAGCCCTGTGACCGGCGGCAGCCCAGCCAGTAGCGCATAGGCAAGCCCTGGAAGGTGGAGAAGGGACACATGTCACCAGTGGCCGACCCCTGAGCACCCCAGCTGTGGGGGGGACCCGGGCAGCCTGGGCGTGGCATCACTCACCCTGGGGCAGGTGCATGATGCCTACACTGAATCCCGAGACAATGTCCCCCAGGAGCCAGTCCTTGATGGGGTAGCGGGGCAGCCAGCGCAGGAAGGGCAGGAAGCGGAACAGCAGGGACTTGGCAGCAGAGCCCGAGCATCTGGTGGGGAGGCAGCAAGAGCTGAACCTGAGCACAACTGCAGGGAGCTTGGGGACATCAGCGAGGGTGGATGAGGCCCCATGAGAAGCAATGTGGGACCATCGGTTCCATCCACTGGAGCCTGGTGTCCCTCCAGGCAGGAGGACAGAGTGGGCACATGGGTGTCTGGGCATAGGGAAATGAACCCCCAGGTCTGCAGCTCCCTGTGGTGGCAGGGCTGGGGGCAGAATGGGGCAAGGTGGGGCCCACACTGTGTGGGGCAAGGTCCAGGCACATCCCACTGGCCACATGGTCTTACCTGGTCTTGCGGAGACAGCCACGCAGAGAGGGCCTGGGGGGAGGTTTCCTCTGCGCCACCTGCTCCAGTTCAGCCTCGCTCAGCACCTTGTGGGGCACTCGGTGGCTCAGGGCCATCTCTGCTGCCATGCCCACCTGGCTCCCCGGAATGCCAGCCCACTGCAAGGACACAAGGGACAGCTCAGCCGCATTCCCACGGCCAGGGGCATCCCACCCACCCTGAAGCCCCTCCTCCAGCTCCCCTTGCCCACAGAAACATCCCACCTGCCGACCAGGTGGATAGGAATGGCCCTGAGGATAGGCACCAGCTGAGTTTTCAGAGTCCTGAAGCAGCAGTCCTGCCTCACAATGGAGAGCAGTAGTAGGTAGTCAGCAGGTGGGCAGGGAAGGCTTTGGCAATCAGTGCTGCCCACTCCTGCCCCAGAGCAGCCCCATCCACCCCACTGAAATGCACGGGTGGGGTCTGCCAGCAGAGCTCCCTCTCTGCCAGGGGCTCCCTCTCCACCTGCCCACGCAGGACCCACCTCTGTGCCAACACCTTCCCCTCTGTGAACTGCAGCAAGGCAGGGCAGTGAGCCAGCACAGCTGCTGGGCAGAGCCCCATCCATCCCACAGCCCCATCTCAGACTTTGTCCCTTTACAGGAATGTGAAACCCCGGCAAATGTCACGGCTCACCATCCGTCCAACAGTGCCCTCCCTTGACCCCTGCAGTGCAGAGCAGGATGAGCAAAGGAGCCGGGCTGGGCTGAGGTCTCACCCTTCCCGGGGCTGGGACGGTGGGTCTGAGGAACACCTGTACAAATCTACAGCTTGCTCAGGGCTCACTCTGAGAGCTGCACCATCATTCCAAGCCCACCCAGCTAGTGGTCTGATCAGTCTTAAGGTGCTCATCCACTTGCAGCTGGATCCACAATCCCCTCCCAGAGTGCTGGGGCTGCGCCAGCCTGATCCCCTGTGTTACCCCCAGCCCTCCTACCTGCTGTGCTCAACTTGGTCAGGAGCCACCAGGTGTGTAGTCAGCTTCCTCCTATTTATTAAAACCAGCCAGTGATCTTTGAGACGTTGTTCCTTGCCTCCTGCCCTTCCTCCTGCCCTGCCAAGAAGCCACCCCGCTTCCTAGCCCCATGCATGCACAGCACCCACCATGCTCCCCTTGGTGCCCTGCTGTGCTGGGTTCCCCAGCTGTGGCAGACCCAGCACTGTTCCACTGTGCCCAGAGCCATCCCATTCTGGGGACTGTCCACCACAGGCTCAGCTCCTGGTCTCCAGCTACATCCAGCATGCTGCCATGCCTGACCACCCACGTCACGAGCAAGGCTGGGGGCTTCTTGCCACTGGGCACGACCTGGTGCCAACCTCCTGCCAAGAGCTGCCTCCCCAGGGCACTGCTGTGCCCCCATGGCTCCTGTGGGTGTCTGCTCCCCAATCCACGCCGTGGAGCAGGAGCTGTGACCAGGACAAGAAGGATTGCCCAGAGCCTCTGGTCATGGCATCCAGAGTTTTTCCCCAGACCCTTGCTTACCTGCTGGAAACAGATGTGCTGTGCTCTGTGGGCTACGCTGGTCTCACACAATTTGCACAGACCCAGCTGTTATCTTGTTCCAAAGGTCCCCCGCGGGCGTTATAGTCCCACTGAACCCATCACACCTCCCTGGGCTCTATCACAATGTAGAATTGGTTACAGGGACTTTCTGAGTCACATTTGGCCCAGGCCCATGGGGACACGGCAGCGGAAATCCAGGCTCAGATTTCTGACCGGTAGCAAGGTGTGATGTGAAGGCAGTGGGCAGGGCCAGGCTTTAGAGAATCCTGGGTCCCCTGCATGGCGGGATGGGGCTGAGAAGCAGCAGGAGCAGTGACATCCAGGACCACAATCTCTGGAGTTGGAGCGACTTGTCTCCATCCCAGGTCCCTTGTGGGGGCAGCCTGTGGCCACCTTGGCTCTCTCTGTAGTGAGCACAACCCAAGTCCCACAGCTTTCAGTGAGGCTGAGCCTCTTCCCTCAACCCATCCCTGGGCCCTCCCTGTCCACCCTCATGCCCATCGGTGATCAGGTAAAGGCATGTCCAACACAGGCACCCACACACGACTGCTGCCTCCTTGTTTATCCACTCCCCATCATTTATTCACTCCCCCAGCACATGAGAGGCTATCACAGAGCTCCTGCTCCAAAGCAGATAACACCCCATGTCATTTATTGCCTCTTTATCACTGCTCCCTGTCCCCACCCATGCCATTCCTTCCCTCACTCCAGCCTCCAGTCCCCCACGTGCACGCCAGGCTGGTCACTCTGCCTGTGGCCCCCCTCTCCATTCCAGCCCCCCAGTGGCTCTCCCTGGCCCTCACCCCCCAGCCAGCCTCTGGCAGGGCTGCAGGGCAGGACACAGCTCCTGGCACTGCCAGTACAGCTCCTGGAGGCTGCCCTGAACTCCCTCCCAGCAGCTCAGGTGACAGCCCCTAGGGGACAAAGGGATGACAATTGATGGTGACCCTTGCTCAGGGCGCTGTGAGCCCTTTGCTCACCTGCTATTTCCTTTTCAACACGAGGGGAGGACACAGGGCACCAGGATCATGTTCAGCCTTCTCTCCCCACACTTCCTCCTTCTTGCTGGCAGCCAGCTTGACCCTGCTGAGGTCACGCAGCCTTTGGAAAATGGATCTTCTTCCCTCAGCCTGGTCAGGCTGGGGGTGCTGCAGCTGCCAGGCACAGCCCCACAGCTCACCACAGCCCCAGTGGCACTGCAGCTCTGCCAGCCAGGCCTGGAGCCACTGCACAGCACCAGAGCCAATCCCACCTCTGGGTGAACAGCCTGCACACAGCCCAGTTCAACCACCTCACCTCAAGTCCCCATCCCAGTGTCACCCTGCCTCAGGGCACAGGGACTCCCAGGCAGCTCAGGAACTGCCTGTGAGCTCCTGCCCAAGCCCCCTCCCAACAGCAGCTCGAGCCCAGGTGCTGCATCCACAGCCCCAGCCATGAATCCCCAGCAGAGGGAGAGACAGCACAGAGGCCAGCACCATTTTATAGACTTTTATTTCCAAATCTGGCGCTTCCATGATACACTTTTACACAGCCAATAGGGGGGTGTGGGCATCTCCCCACTCCCTGCCAACAGAGTCAGGAGACAGAGAGAGGAAACAAAACCCAACCAAATCCCCCAAAGGAAAAAATCCAAACTCAAGGAGGATGCTCCCCAGAGCCCAGGTCACAGCACTACAATCAGGGACCAAGCTGCAGACTGGTCTGCAAGAAGCAGATTTTTGCTTCTTGACTGGCCCAGCTCCGCAGGGATGGCCATCAGCCCTGCAGGGATGGCCACCATCTCTGCTGCTCTCTTCTTTTTGGCACTTGACACTTGCTCTCCATTTGGCAGCAGCATAAAGAGCCCTGTGCCCACCTTGGCAGAAACATGGGCCCTACAGTGCAGCAGGGACAGGATCCCAGGACTCTGGAGAGAAACTTGTAAACGAGCTTGTTTCCAAAGGCAAAGATGGGCAGCGTGGAGGTGCCTGGCTGTCCCAGCAGGTGGGGCCAGCAGGCTTTCCCTCTGCACACTGGTCCCAAATGGCATGTAAACATGTCAGCAGGCCTTTCTCTCCTCATCCCTGGGAAAAGGATGACAGTGAGCCTGCCTCATCAGGGCTGGGGACACAGGGCACCCCCAGTCACCAGCCCTTCTGTTCCCTCCATACTCTCCCCACTGACTCGGGGAGGCAGCCAAGAGGCCCTGGCCTCCCTAGAGGCATGAGGACTGCAGCATGGGTCCTCTCCTGTAAACATGTCAGGCTGGGCTACAGTAAGATGCCACGGCAGTGTGGTAGTAAGGCAGTAAAGAGCACGTGGTCACGCAGCCCTGAGAGCACCAGGGGGGTTTAAAAGGGAACATGCTGGCCCTGCTGAGCCAAATGCCCTGGCCTGAGGCTGAGGTAGGCACAGAGGAGTGCCATCTCACAGCACAGCCAGGGGTCAGGCCCCAGGCTGAGCAGAGAAACCATCTGGGTAGCCTGAATTTCCAGAGAGGGCAAAGTGCTGTTTATCTCCATCTCCCAAAATTCAGGCCACTCTGAGCTGGAGCCCTTTGCTACTCAGGAGAGAGCAGGTGTACACAGAGCCCCCAGGGAACCAGCTAGATAAAACTTTTGTGGGCAATGCTGGACCCTAAAACTGGAGCCACATCATGCTCCTGTGGATGTTAGTCCTCTGCAGAGTGAGGACTGGCTCTGGGAAAAGCCAAGCCTGCTTCTCAGCAGGGCAAGGGTCATCCAGCTCCTTTACCAGACCCACAAACCAAGAGAAGTTTGTTCTGTACCATGCAGGTTAAAGAGCAGAACACCAGTGGGCAAAAGCCCAGTGCTCACTTGCTGAGCTGAGGAAACCAGCACTGACGAGAGTGGGACCACCCTGGTACAGGACAGGACTGCACAGCAGAGCTTGTCTCCTCCCAGCAGGTTCCCGGGGCTGAATTTGCTGCCCCACTCACCCGTGCTCTCGCTGGCACAGCCCCAGCTCACAGGCAGCCCCCGGGGGTGGTGCCATGGCAGGGCAGAGGGAGGCCTGGCTGCAGGGGCTCAGGGACACCAGGCAGGCAGAGACAGAGTTTGGAGCTGCAGTGGGAGGGCAGGGGGGCAACAGGGCCCCTGCAGGGGGATGGGACAAAGCACTGCCAGCAAAGCCTTAAGGACTGCCTGGCACTGTTTCTCCAGTCCACTGGGATTGTGGTTCTCGTAGCCCCAGGGAAACTGGCAAGGGGTTGTTGGTGAAACAAATGCTCCAGGTCCTGGGAACAGACCATCCGTAAAAATAACCATAGAAATTTCTCTTCTCTCTAATTACAAAGATACAAAAGGATAGAAAACCCTCCCTGCCCCCACATCCTAGGCTCCATTTCTGTCCCCCTGCCACTGCCCACCCTTCACACACACAGGCACACCTCACACACAAACAGCTCGCAGAGAAAGACCTTGGTCCCAGGGGGTCAGAGATGCCACCCTCGCCCAGTACTGCCTGTCACACCAGGCAGCTGATGGAGAGCATGGTGGCAGCTGAGAGCCTGGAGGCTCCTGCAGTGGGTGGTGTGGGCTGCTGGCCCCTGAGCCCACAGGGCAGGGGAAAGCAGGGTTGGTTTTGGGCCTCTGACAACCATCAGTTCTGGCCCCTGCTCCATGGGGATACCAAACCTCAGCTGGCAGTGCCTGGTGAAGAGCCCTGCTTCTTCCATCTCTCTTGTGATCCGTTTCAGCCCCTCAGGAATGGCCATCGTTTCTCATTATTCTTCTCAGAGGAAAGAAAAACAGTGTTAAGCCATGGCATCTCTCCTGGGCTCCAGCACCCTTTCCCCACTATGCCAGATGGGGACAGGGCAGAAAACCTCTCCTGTGTCAGGGCAGGAACAACTGTCTCTGAGTCCCTGAGATAAGGGAAGGGGGAAAGAGGGATGGGGTGGGGTGGAGTGGGAGCAGTACCAGCAGGGAGCAGAGCTAGAGGGAAAAAGTGACAAACTGGAACTGCATGCCAGGGGAGAAATGTGGCTGGGGAAGGCAGGGCCTCCCTAGGATTTGGGCTCCCCCCTCTCCAGCCAGCCTGGCCCTTGCATGCATCCATCGGGACTTAGAGCCAGCACTGACCAGGGGATCAGCCAGGAGGCCAGCCTAGCTGCACAGAGCATCTTCCCTGAGTATCCACTGGCCACAAGCAAGGGCCAGCATCTCTTGGGCAGAGAGGACAGACTCACACACACAGAGGCTTCTGCTTGTGCTGCACTACAAGCATCTGGAGCTGTCACACCTGAGGCTTCTCCCTGCCCAGTCACTATTCAGTCCAGGAGACACCTGCCACTCACCCAGGGAGCTCACCCTTACACAGCCCTCTCCCTCCAAACTAAACACCTTTGGGAAGAAGCCAGGCAGGTAGACAATGCACAAGATCAGCTGAACAAGACCTGGCTGAGGAAGGAAGGAAGGAAACCACTTACTCTGAGTCTGGTGACAGCTCTGAGATGCTGTGGGAGGTGGCAGAATGAGGTGTTGAGGGACACACTGCAGAGGGCGTCGAGGTCTGCATGGCAGAGGGGGTGGCGGTGGTCTGGGGGCCTGAAGGTGTGCTGGAAGATTGCACCGAGGACAGCACAGAGGAGTTAAAAGATGCAAGGATGGAAGAAAGGATATCTAACTGTTCAGTGGAAGGATGCCGGCTGGGAATGGCCTCCAGGTTCTCCCTAGAATGCTGTCTCCTTGACAGCGGTTCCAGGCTTTCCCTGGACAGCTGCCTCCGAGAGAGACTGCCCAGGTTGTCCTGCGAGGGCTGCCTGCTAGGCACTGTGTCCAGAGGCTCTCTGGAATTAGATCTTCTGGACAAAAAGTCCAGCTGCTCCCTTGAAGCTTGTCTAGCTGATGCTAGCAGATCCCTTGAAGGCTGTTTTCTAGAAAGCAAATCCAATTGCTCTCGAGAAGTATCCCGACTTGGCAACATGTCTATTTGGTCTCTGGACACTTGCCTACTTGGCAATGTGTTTAGCCACTCTCTAGAGACTTCTCTTACTGGCCCACAGTCTAGCTGCTCTCTTGACCCAAATCTGCAGGGTAAAGTGTCAAGGCAGTCTCTGGAGCCCTGCCTCCGGGGCAGCGTGTTCCCATGATCTCTCTGACTGGGCCTAGCAGCGAGTAGATCCAAGTTCTCCCTGGATGCATGTCTGCTTGGGATACTTTCCAGGTGTTCAGCAGATCCATGCCTGCTGGGGATAGTGTCCAGCTCCTCTCTGGACCCATGCCGACTGGGCACGGCTTCCAGGCACTCTCCTGAGTTGTGCCTGCTCAGCTGCTCCCGGGACATCTGTCTCCTCATCAGCATGTCAAGCTGCTCCCGGGACGAGTATCGGCTGGCTGGCTGGGACAGACTGCCAGCCCCAGAGTAGATCCTGCCATAGGAGGCAGCGGGGACAGCCCTGTGACCCAGCGTGGACGTCTTGTACCACGTCAGCTCGTTGGTCATCCTGCCAACGGATGGCAAGCCCTGGAGAGCTGGGGGGTACTGGAGGCGGTTCTTCAAAATCCCTGCACCGGACAGAAAGAGAAGTCAAATATTTGCACAACACCAAGAAGAGTAGGAAAACCATGGAAACGCCTCCCCAAGGGCAGGGCCACACAGATCTGATTCTCAGCTTTCAGTGTCACGTCAACCTGAGACAGGCAAGGCCACCCTTGCCCACTTGCTCCAGATTGTTACCTTTTCTCTGCCGCTGGGTCTGGGTGAGGGAGTTCTCATCCCCACTGGTCAAAGCCAGGTCTGGCTGATTATTGTTGGCTGCATCCTTATTGATGTCAAATCCCAGCTTCCGCTCAGAGCCCCACTTCTGCAGGGAGCAGGGGTGAACCTCGCACTCGCCCAGAGCTGGCCAATACGACATGAGGTCATTGCCGTCCACATCTGATGAAGGACACCCCAAATCAGGCCCCACAGAAGAGGGAGAGAATATTTCCATGAGCAGCAATTGAGCCATCACAAGACATGCATGGCGTGACCCCCCTAGGGAGCTGAGCTCATTCTTTCCCCTGCCAGAGCCCCGGCCTTGCCTTTGGGAGTGGTGTTGGCAGGGTTGGTGAGGAGGCGTTCGCTGTGTGCTGCCCGCTTGAGCTGGCGCTGGAAGCGGCCCCGCAGGCGAACGTTCTCCTCGCTCTCTGAGGACGGGATGGAGAGGCTGCGCTCCTCATCCAGAGACAGGTCACTGTCCGAGTCCGAGTCCTGGTCTGGAGGAACATGGTGTGTTGGGGAGACATTTGGAATGAAGGTGGGAGAGGTTCCCGCTGACCGCAGCAGGAAGGCAGACCCCCCCCCGCCTGACCACGCTCGTGAGTTGCCCCTGCTCTTTGTTGCCCCTCCCTCAGCAGCAGCCTGTGCCAGCTCCCTTGGCCCTATCACCAGGTACCTGTGAGAGGAGCCCAGCTCCATCTCATTGCACCTCCCTGTAAGGCAACTGCAAATAGCACTAAGATCCCCTCTGCCTCCTCTTCCAGGCTGAGTAAACCCACATCCTTTAGCGTTTGCTTGCCTGTCCCAAACCCCAGCCCCAGCTGGTCTAGCTCCAGTGAGTCAAACGTCTGTGCTGTACTGCAGAGCCCAGTGTCCCCAGAGATCCCACAACAGCCCATGTCCCTCTGTTGCCTCCCCCATTTCTACTCCCTTGGGGACTGGCTATGCCCTTTGCCATCTGTCCAGGAGGAGGCTGTGCTAAATGACACAATGGCTGCCTCTCCCTCCATCTACCACATGTTTGGAAGTCACAGCTGAACACAGGGTGCAAGATGTAACCACACACCCAGAGCCTGCACCAGCCTCCCAAAGTCAGGAACAGGGCTGAGCCTTACCTGCCCCAGCATCACGGTGGAACATCGCCATGTCGATGTCCGTGGGGCCGGCGTGAGCCAACAGGCTGTGATCCAGGGCTGAGCCCTGACGTGCTGCCACGTTGTCTCTGAAAGAAAGGAGGCTCAAACTGTCACAGTGGCAGGAGCCTGTGGCTCTGCCCAGGCACTGCTGGCCCCTGAACCCTGGCTGCTCCCTACCTGAGGTAAGCTCTCTGGCTGGAGTGGGTGCGGGCAGAGCGCACGCTGCTCACCGAGGACACTGTGGAGGCCCCCAGGGTGATGCGGATGAGCCCGCTCTCCTCAAACAGTGCTGTGTTGTTGTAGGCACTGGGGCCCTGGGGAGGAGGCAGAGGGCATGTGCCCTGTTAAGGAGTTGCCACGGCAGCCCAGGGAAAGTGGGGATATCCCTGTCAGCTCCTGTCCCAGACATGCAACCTGAGCCCAGCCGTCTGGGCTGCTCTGCTCTTGCCCACCTGTGTGCTCCTCACGGCCTCCTCACTCTGCCCCTTCTTGCTGAGGCAGGCCAGCTGCCATGCCTCCCGCACCTCCTCATTCAGGACACAGAACAGGACCAGCACTGCCAGGCCCTGTGGGGAGAGATGCCATGAGATACAGCCCCTCACTGCCAGCTCACCTGCTTGCCTGCAGTGCCAGCAGCAGGCTCCTCCCAGGCCACCGGACTGGGATGCACCAAAAACCCCAAATACCAATGAGAGCTAACACCCATAGTGGCCACGGATGAGGGAGGAACAGGTGGGGTGTCCACCTGTCTGGCAGTGGCCAAGAAGCAAATGGCAGTGTCCCCTGCAGCAATATCAGCCCCAGTGGTGGGAAAAGGTTGGCAGGT
The DNA here is from genome assembly GCF_000277835.1 of Geospiza fortis. NCBI lineage: Eukaryota > Metazoa > Chordata > Aves > Passeriformes > Thraupidae > Geospiza > Geospiza fortis. The sequence goes on along the minus strand of NW_005054339.1, from coordinate 5,470,338 downwards.
GCTGCCATGGATCATATTTTGAGTGTCCAACACCTCCATCACATTCTCTTACTCTGCCCTCTCAGGACATGGAGGTGCCTTCCCTCCAGATGGCACTTGCTATCCCTTGGATGTCACCTCAGAACCAAATGCCTTGCAGCTACCTCCTGCTCTGTGTGGCTGCTCACCACAGGCACAGCAGCAAGGAGTGGCAGGAGTCAGTGCCACAAAGGTGACAGCAGAAGGGACAAGGAGCTCAGCGAGATGTTGGGAGCTCAGCACAGGGCACCCATTCTCCACAGACGGCCGTGAGGACCACAGGGATGCTCCACTGGGCTGACCCTTGCCCTCCCCAGCAGAGGCTGGGCAGTTACCTGGAGGCTGCAGAGGACAGTGTAGAAGTAGTGGAAAGCCAGGACACTGTTGTTGACAGCCAAGAGGCCAAAGAGCCAGGTAGTGCTAATAACTAGAAGCAGAACAAAGGAGCTCCGTAACGTCATGCTGGAGAGAGAGAGACAGACAGACAGACAGACAGGGACATAGACACACAGCGAGAGGTTAGTGCGTACTGTTAACCTACAGGCTAGTGCTCACTGAGATCCAGAGGGGAAAGCTCCTGCTGAGACCTCCCTGCCGTGCCCAGCACTGCAGGCACATCCCTGCACAGTGGCCCAGCTTCCCCTGACTGCCAGGCCTTCCCTTCTGGATCACACATGGCAAACACGGGGGCCAAAATGACACAGGTCATTTCGAGCCACAGAGAGCTCAGCCATGCTCCAGGGCTGGCTCAGAGGGAGTGGGGAAAGCTCTCAGGAGCATGTAGGAGAGGAAGAAACAGGTGTTCATAGCTGACAAGGGCTGAGTGCTGAACCCAAGCAGACACAAGAGGTGGCTGTGAGGGCAGGTGGTGAAAGGGGACCAGCTGGGAGGTGAGTGTGAACATAGTGGGGACATAGGAACTAGAAAGGATAAAGTTTAGGAAGGGTTAATGTGGCTGGCAGGTGTGGGAGAGGAGAGTGGCTGCAAGGCTGACACTGATGCACAGAAGGGCCCTCTGATGGTAGAAGGAGGAGGATGGTCACTGAAAATGCTAAAATCCACTAGCTGCCAGAGCTCTGCTGGGAGTTTGGCCACTAATACTCACAGAACCGATTTCTTCTTGGTCTCCTTCTGGCCTGGGGAACAGGACATCTTGGCCACAAGCAGGAACATGACCCCATTCATCTGAAAGTGTTGGCACTGATTAGAAGCTGTGCCACAGGTTGGCTCTGACCTGATCTCCCCACTGCAGACTCCAGGCTTGCCAGGCCCTGCAAACATCCCCTCCTTTCCCCTTCATGCCCGAGCTGTGGCCTCCCCCAGGTTTGGCTAGAGTTGAGGAGGGACAAAAAGAGGGCCTCTAACTGAGGGAGAGGGACACAGAGAATGGGACAGGCAGTGGGCAGCCAAGGAGGGGTGAGTGCCCATGGTGCAGAGAAGGGAGGCAGAAGAGGGTTGTGGGTGAAACAGGACAGGGTTTTACCACAATGACGACAGTAATGGGGCCTGCAAAGCTCCAGACCAGCTTATCATGAATGGAAATCCAGCAGAAGTCGGGGTTCCCGTAGCCCTCAGGATCCAGGCCAACGGCCAGCCCTGCAGGAGGAAGGGAGAGGTCAGGTCCACACCCAGCAGCCTTGGACTTGTCCAAACCATGTCAATCCCATGCCAGCACTGTCAGCAGTGAAGGGGCTTTCTCCCTGCTCCTTGCCATGTGCATAGGCTTCCCCACCACAGGGGGAAGGAGTCAGGACTGTGAGACTCAACAACAGGGACTTTATTTCCTTTTCCTCAGATGTCCCTGACACAGCCCAGTCGAGGAGGCATTCACTGCCAGCAACAGGTCACCCAAGTAAGCAGGCTTGGGAAACCCAGAGACTTCAACTAGAAGACCTGAAGAGATGTGCTGACAAATTATTTCTCCTTAGGAGGCAAGATGACAGCCCTCGATACGTGGTCCCCTGACCACCAGAGCACTGCTTGCTGCCAGCACTGCTGACCATGGCAAGCCCACCCTCAGCTCTCCACCCTAGATGAGCTGGGCAGCACCAGGTGGTCAGGGACTGCTGAGAAGCAGCAGGGCTGGTTTGTG
>NW_005054339.1:5461439-5468173 GCF_000277835.1 Geospiza fortis | reverse complement strand
GTAGTAGAAGCGCATGGCCCCGAAGTTGACATTGCGCGCTTCCGTCTGCATGCGGTAGATGTGGAGGCCCTGGACGAAGAGCCAGGCGAAGGTGGAGAGGAAGAAGCAGTGGAGGAGGATGGCAATCACAGTGCAGAGAAACTGGGGAGACAAGAGTGACTTAAGAGATGGTCCCACTGTGCCAACGCTAATGGCATCATCCACACCTCACCCCATGGGTGAGCGTGTTCAGCCCACAGACCTGGTTCTCAGTGCGGTTGATACCCAGGAGAAAGAGCAGCTCAGAGAAGAAGAGGGTGACAGATATGTTGGAGTGGATGCCACGTGTGTTGGACTTGAGGCCTTTGAGGCAGGTCAGAAAGGAGAAGGTCAGCAGCAGAGACACCAAGGAGAGAGACACCAAGGAATAGGTGACAATTGCCAATGTCTCCAGATCACCTTCCAGTTGCTGCAGCAGCAGAGAACCAAAGGGAAAAGGCAGTGTTAGGGGCAAACACAGGAAGCTTGCAGAACTCTCAAACTGTGTTTGTGTCCCACATGGAATTTTTTGCCTGTGCCCAGGACATTTTCTGCCTGTGCTGGGACCCAGCTGCTAACAGTCCCCACCATCACCCACAGTCCCAGAGGCTGAGGTTACCTCTCGGTGTGAGCTGTCCATCAAAACCCCAAAGGTGCCAAACTGGGAGCACTGGCAGTGGACATGGGTGGTGTTTCGGTACACGAGCTCGCAGTCCCTGGCTGTCCAGAAGCCAGAGGGGTTGGTCCTGCAGCCACCAAAAAGCAGAGTGCACTTAGGAGAGAAGACACACAAATGTGTGTGGGGGGCAGGAATCACAGAGAAGAGGGGTGACTGACAAGGCTCTTCTGCCAGCAGATACAACTGCTCTGCTAAAGCGGAAATATGGGAGCCAGAGTGTGGATGTGACACTGAGGGAAATGGGTTAGTGGTAGATTTGGCAGTGCTGGGTTAATGGTTGGACTCAATGATCTTAAAGGTCTTTTCCAAACTAAATGATTTTGACCCTGCTGTGCCCTCCCAAAAGAAACAAATCCCATGGCAGAGGATGGAAACCCCCCCATCCCAGTGCTGCTTAGGGAAACTTGGGGAACGAGGAGGTGTGTGGGGAAAGCAGCTCAGAGAGAGTGGCTCAGTCATGCTCAACTCACAGGTTGGAGTGGTTCCACTGGACACAGAGAGGTTTGCTCCTGTTGGCTGTCTCCAGCAGGTAAAATTCCAGCACAAGAGGGGTGTCCAGGGGTCCTTGCAGGAAGGTGTGATTGCTGAACACAGACACGCTCACAATGGGGGAGTTCATCACAGGATTCTTGGGGAGCCTGCAAGGAGCAACAGAGCTCTACCATCACTATCACTGCGCGGCAGCCACAGCCCCCCAGAGACTTCTCAGGTGTCCTGCTCTGACATCTCAGAAGGAAGAGCTCTGCTCAGAATACAACATGGGGCTGGGAAACATAGCACAGAGCAGCACCAAGGCTGGGAATCAAACCCCCACCATTGCAGACAGACTTGGCAAGTGCCAGAGGGAACAGAACAGAGTGCAGGCAGCCCCTCTGCCCTGGTGCTTGTGGGGGCACAGGGGAGGAGGACGTACCTGACACTGCGGCGATCCACCTGGTAGCGCGCAGGCAGCAGCCCCCCGAGGGTGCGGTACATGATGAGGATGACCACGGTGAGGGTGGGCTCGGGCTCTGGCAGCGCCTGCCTCGGGGAGGAGTTCTCCACAGAGTAGTTCCCTTCAGCCCCAGCCAGCGTGGGCACTGCTGTGGGCACAGCTGGGGCACACAAGGGGGTGTGTGTGTGAGAACACACACATACACACAAAACCACAGAGACATGCCATTGCGTGCTGCTCTGAAGACAATTTGCAAGGCCATCAGGAGCCTTTGGGATGTGGTGAATACGCAGACCTCCGACAGAGACATGTCTCAATAGGGTACATGCAAACTAAATGGCTTTTAAAGGTCATTCCAACCCAAACCTTCTTATGATTCTACATCTTTCCTGGTACCCCCCCATGTTGTTCCTTGAGTGATGCTCTCATGCTCACCTTCGGCTTTTGGAGGGCTCAGCACGGACAGTGGCAGCACCACATGTGTGTGGGGGTCCCAGGCGGGCTGGCCCCGGAAGAGGCTGCTGTGGTAGCGGGGATAGCGCCGGCGGACGTGGGAGTGGTTCTCCATGCGATCGATGCTCAGCACTGCCGAGGAGTAGTCAAAGTCAGCTCCAGGATGGACACCTGGAGAGCAACTGTGCTCCAGAGCACCTCAGGATTCAAGTCCACGGCAAAGGAACCATACAAGCCACAGGCTGAGTTGGGGCTATGACCTCTGTTTGGGCATGACACTAACCCTCAGTACCCACAGGGTACAGGACCTTCCCAGCCCAGATCCTTGCTCTGCCAGGGGGCAGACTACTCCTGCCACCAAGGCCGGCTGCTTTTTCACTAGAGCCTGGAAAGTAACTGTGAGCAGGCAGCACACTCTGGGCTCTGCTAGCTCATGGAGGTCAGCTAGTCCAGGCAGGGGAGGGACCAGGACATCTCTCACAAATGCCTCCCCATGCTAGAGAGTGCCATCAAGGACATTACCAGCACACTCCCTGAGGTGCAGTGAGATGAGAAGGGAACCGGGTGTGATGGAGGAGTGTCCCTGCCCCACCCCAGCCAGTTCCTACTCACTGATGTTGGGGGTGACGACACCGACGGGGTTGAGGTAGGTGAGTTTCATGTTGCTGGCCAGCGTGCCCGAGTAGTCCCGCAGCTGCTCCATGAGGCTGGCGCTGCCGTGCTCCCCGTGGGGCAGCATGGCCCAGTGCTCCCGGTTCTCGGGGGCCAGCACAGAGCTGCCTGCACGCAGCAGGTTCTGAATGGGAGAGACACGAGGACAGAGGGTGAGCGTGGCCTTTGGGCCTCTCCTGACCACCCCCAGACTGCAGCACTGTGCTCTCTGCACAAGGGCTCTGGGAAGAGAGGTACTTCCTACTATGATGGGCTCCCCCCCTCAATTCTCATCAACCAGTGCCCTAGGGAGACACCTTTCCTGCACCCTTGCCATGAGGGACCTGCCAGCAGCAGTAAGATCTCCCTTTGCCTTCCCAGGCTGAGCAAACCCAGCTCTCTGCCTCTCCTACCCACTCTTTGCCCCAGCCCTTTGACCACGCAGGTCTTGCTTCCCACACCACTGGTGTGAACCGAGGAGCCCAGTGCTCCTCACAGGGTTCCACCACACCCTCAATCCCCCCAGAAACACAGGGTGGCTGCTCAGAGCAGCAGCACAGAAGGCGCTGTGACGTGGGCAGGACTGACCTCGTTGAAGTGCGCGTCCTGCGTGGCGGTGAGGCCGAAGCCGCGCTGGCGGCTCTCGAAGGCCATGAGGCGGGACAGCAGGCGGAAGGCGATGTGCACGTCGTTGCCAAAGTAGTGCTCCATGCGGTCTGTCACGGCCCGCAGACGGTGCGCCAGCTTCTTGGCTTCAATCGTGTTGAGCTCAGTCTTGTTCCTCTCCAAGCCCTCCAGCTGTTAGGGGGAGAAAAGAGAGGGTTAAACCACGCAGCGGGTTCCTCACCAGGAAACTGGGATGCTGCAGGCCCTGCTGGGCACAGAGACTATCTCTGAAGCCACAGCAGAAGCCATGGGCACTCACAGTGGTGGTCTCTAGCACAGGGAGAACATCTGGCAGAAAACCAGCCTCCAGCTGGTCTGCACTGGCCTGGCTAACCCAGTGCCACGACACAGGCCAAGGAGATGAAAGGACACGGCAAGGCCCTGGCAATATGCCCCTGGAAATTCTCCTGGCTTCAGTTTCAATTCAGCCTAGATGACATGATGGCATCCAGCCTAGATGACATGTAACTGTTAAATACACTTGCCTGGATATTTCAAAGGGATTTGTCCCTGACAAAATCAGGGGGCTACAGAGGTCTCATGGAGAAGACATCCCACCAGCTTCAAACCACTCAGCCCTGCTCAGGGTTATTTATTTTTCCCTCAAATACACTGGCAGAACAAAGTAATTTCTGAGAGGGACACAGATTAAATGAAGCCATACGAACTTAAGCTCAGACCACTGCTCCAACAGGAGGGATTTGGGGGAAGGAGGTGAGAAGAGAAAGGGACTGAGCACTGTGGCAAGGCCCTCTCATAGCCCAGGCACCCCAGGAGAGCTGAGTGCTTTGAATTGTGGCTGTGAGCCCTTGTTCAGAGGGCTCCTGCTCTGTCAGGGCTGCAGAGCTGAGAGGATTACCAGCACGGACAGCTCCTTGAAGGCAGGTGAAGTGCAGTTGAAGAGATCTGGCTCCAGCCAGCCCTTCTCCTCATCACAGTGTCTGATGGCTGCACCTAAAACAAGGAGGAAGGGCTTGTTGGAAATTCAGCACGGGAAACATGGCTGATCCTCTGCACCAGCTAATCCCAAAGAGTGGCACTGACAAGTGATGGGTAGGGCCTGTAACACCCCAGGGCCATCATCCTGCTCTGCACCAGTGCAACCCATTCTGCTCTTGATTTGTGAAACCTCAGCAAACTGCTGCCATCCTCTCCCTCCAGGAGCTGGGTGCCCATGTGTGTTTTGGGGCTGCATCATGCCAGGTGCCATCACACAGGACTGCAGAAAGGACTGACTTGGCAGGACCCAGGCTGGAAAAGCCCAAGGGGACATGACTGTGTCCTTAGGCACATCTGACCCCAAGTTATGAAAGCCCAAGCAGCTCTAGGCATCCCCCAGCTGACAGCCTGCGATGCCTGCTGAGGTCCTGCTCTCTCGACAGGGCAAAGCCACCCCAGGAGCACAACAGCTCTGCTGCTGGGCTGGAAAACCAGCCCCTGAGATGAGCCCCTTCAGCCAGGGGGCATGGAGGAGTGGGATGGTGCACCCCAGTGTGGAGGATCCAGCAGTGTGGGGTCAGTATCCAGTTCCAGCCCCCAGTCCGTGGTAGGAGCCCAAGCATTTGTGTACAGCAAGAGAGTTTCCAAAACTGAATGGGATGAGATGTTAACCACCACCGAAAACGCTGCTAAAGCCAACACAGAGAAAAGTGTTCTCAGCGGGGTGTGTTACCACAAACACTCTGAGTAAGAGAAACCAGGCAACCCCAGTGCACCCAGCAGAGCTGTGGAGCCTCCCTGGGACAGCATCAGGGCACAGGAGCCCAGCCAGGTGCCCATGGCTGGGAGAGGGTAGCAGGGGAGGGCAGGGAGAGGATGCTTAGAGCAGACTCCAGCTGCTGATCAGAAAAGCCCCAAAGACAAGTGTACTCCCTCCACCACCTCCAGCTCCTAGCAGTCCTCCCAGCCGCCCTTCTCCCAGCTGCAGAAGCACAGGGAGCAGTGCCATTGCAGCAGGGAGCAGGAGGAACAAGAAGTCTCCATACTGATGGCATTCCCCTTGCATAGAACAGAGACTGACTCAGACCTGGGCAGAATCTGACCCCCAGGTCCCTGTGCCTTCCCCTGCCAGCCAGGCAGAAGGAGCAGGACCTTGTGCTGTGCCTGCCCATCAGTTCCTGCTCCCGTCCCACCAGCCCCTACTCAAGTAGTTTCTCCTTATTCCACCCCACAGCCATTCCTCCCTGGCCTCACCACCCACTGCTCAGCACCAGCTCCTTCCCCTCCCAGCCTCAGCAAGCGAGTGCCATCCAGGAGAGCCAGCATCCATCCCAGCCAGGGAGCAGAGCACAGACCTGCCAGAGCCAGCACTGCAGGCCAGGCACACAGGGTGGCAAGGGCTGCATGCAGCTGCAGCTGGGCTTGTGTGGTTAGTGAGCTGGGAGCAGGGAACACTGTGTAGGAGCAGCGAGACCAGGCAAAGCATTGGGAGGACCCTGGGCAGCTCCAGAAGCAGCGGGGAAAGCGCAGGGGTGTGCAGGGTGCCAGGCAGGGAGCAGGGAGGGAAAGCCATGTGGTGCAGCCCTTAGAGCACAGGGGGAAGGAGATGGGAACAACCTTACCTGCACCCCTCAAGCCTGTGCACGGAGGGCGAGAGAACCAGGGAGAGAAGCGACAACAGTTAGGAGCCAAACCTGCCTCCTCCGGGGGCGAAGGGCTGGGGAAGGACAGGGCTGGTATTGTCCCCTGGGGCTTGCACTGCCCTACACTCCCAGACACCCTGCTGACACCTTTTCTGCCACTGAGGACAGCTTTGCCTCCTCCAGCTCAGGACGCTGACTGCTACCCAACATTCAGTTGACAGCACACTGTGCCCTGCTTCCCTTGCAGGGAAGTTGCAGGGGAGCGTAGGGGCTGGTGGAGTCACAGCAAGGCACTGTGGGTACTGTGCCAGGCCTGACCTCGAGCCTGGTGAACCCAAAAAGCAGCAGGAAGAAGACAGGCACCAAGACTGAGGGAACATCAAAGCCCCATGGCTGGGTGAGGGGTCTTACACCCCATGGCTTTTACCCAACCCCAGTCCTATGGCCAGCACCCTCTGCTCTCTGCTCTTCCCCAGGCTGTGACAGTTTCTCTTCCAACTTCCTTCTCCCAGACTTCAAGCTCAGCTGAACAGGACTGAGGTAGTGCAAGAAGAGAGTGATATTGCCAGGGCTGCTACAGGACAGCCAGGCTGTCCCCTCCCCTCTCCATCAAGTCCCCACTCACCCAAGGAGCCTTTGGGACACAGCACTGCAGCCGAGAAGCCAAACTTGGTCTGGGGCCACCACACACCTGCCTTGAGGCTTTTGGGGCAGCCGTCGTAGAGCACTGTGGGGCCACCCAGGGCACAAG
>NW_005054339.1:5445108-5461335 GCF_000277835.1 Geospiza fortis | reverse complement strand
GGGTAGCAGTCACAGGGCAGGGAGGTGTCACTGCCCCTGGGCCGGTAGTGGAAGTCCTGCGAGGACAGGGGGACAGTCATCAGAGTGCCCAATAGGACAGCAGGCTGGGAAACCCCTGGAGCCAGAGAAGGTCAAGGCATTCCCAATTTTCAAGCACCCCACTGCTCCCATCACCACCATGCTGGTCCAGGAAGGCTGTACAGAGGAGCTGAGCAGGGATCCAGCCCAGATATGGGCACACAAAACAGGACCTGGGCAACTGCCAGGCCTTTGTGGGGGAACAAGGAACAGCATCAAGAACAAGCAGGGTTTCAGAGAAGCCATGGTCCATGTCCCCACTGGCACAGCTGCCCCTCACCTTGCAGTGGCACTGCCCGTTGGTTTTATTGCAGTCGGGGTCAAAGCCTTTGTTCACATCACAGTTACAGGGCCCACAGGTGGGGTTTCCCCACCAGCCCTTTGGACACTGCTGGTCTATCCTAGGGAAACAAATAGCTTTGATATTACAACAACCAAATTCCCCAGGCCTTGTTCTGCCACCAGTCAGCAGCTCCAAGGAGGAAGGTGGCACTGAGAAGCCCCTGGTTACACATGCAGGATGAGAGGCCAGCATGGAGCCAGGCCCAAAGGCCACGGTCCTGCCCTGTATCTCACCTGTGCTCGCAGTACTGCCCAAAGAAGTTCTCACTGCACTCGCAGACGTAGCCCAGGCGCGAGCCTGGCTTGCGGCGACACACCGACTTGTTCTTGCAGGGGTTCAGGTGACACACATCCACACAGTCCCCTCCGTAGTACCCTGAGGTGTGGACAGACACCACCAGGTAAAGCAAATACCTTCTGCCTGAGAGGTGCTGGAGTACCAAGGAGTGAATTCAGGGGGCTCAGGAGGGATTCTGCCCTCCAGAAAAACTGATAAGTGTCTGACAGGGATGTGACTTGACAGGAGAGCAGTCACAGGCCAGGAGGGAGTCACAGGGGCAGAGGAGAAGATAAGCAGGCATGAAGAGCAGAGGAGTGGCAGGGTGCTGCAGGTCCTACCTGGCTGGCAGACACAGGAGTAGCTCTGCCACTCATCCTTGCAGACACTGTGGGCTGGGCAGGGGTTGGAGTCGCAGGGGCTCGGAACACTGCAGCCAGGCTCCACCCGCAGGGCATGGCTGGGCTTGGGCAGCACGATCCCGGTGACGCTGTCACCCAGGCGCACACCCTGCAGTGCGGGTGACAAACTCACAGTGAAGCCAGGGCAGACACACGAGGCTGCAGCTCTCCTGCCTTCCACAAACCCCCAGCAGCAGCCACTCGCCATCCTCCCTACTTAACGCTACCCCATGGCACCTCAGAGCCTTGAATGCCCAGAGGGACAGTGACAGCAGCAGGATGGATGCTGGCAGCAGTTGCCAGACTTGTGTTTCCAACTCTGCACATAACAAACCTGCTGAAAAGGGAAGGCTCAGAGCAATGGACTCACCTGTATGCAGCCCCTCAGCCCATTCTGCACCTCGCCAGAGCCCAGGACTCCCCCCACATGCAGGTGTTTCACCTTCAGGCCATGCAGTTCGTTTCCCACAACCACTGTGTCCTGCAGAAGGGAGCAACACGAGGCAATGGGCACCAGCCCTGGCCCAGCCCTCTCAGGGGGTGCAGAGGCACAGCTCTGCCTGTGTTTGCCAAGCATCCCCCACAGCTCCTGGGGCCAGGGTCTTAACCAGCATCCACCTGGTAGAGCCCAAAGTCCAGGGTGAGGGTGATGATGTAGCGCGAGTCTCGCCCGCTGTGGACGTCGCGCAGCTCCAGCTGGAGGTCGTGCCACTTCCCATCACTGAGCTGCAGCTGGTCCAGGAGCAGGCTGGTGCTGCGCCCTGAGCCCCTGCTCACCATGAAGGAGAGCAGGCCCCCAGCCAGCTGCAGAAAGGGAACAGCAATGCCATTAGTGAGAAAAAACCTCATCAACCCTGGCTGCTTCCAGCCCATCCTACATCAAAGCACGGGGAGGGAAATCCATCCCTGCTAAATGTCTCTCCCCTCAGCCACCCTCTGCTTGGGATGGAGCCAGCAGGGAGAACAAGGACAAGGTCCCCATGCCCTCCTGGGGCAGACAGCAGCAGAGGCTGGCCCACGGTGCTGTGGCTGAGGCTGTGGCCATACCTGGCAGAGCAGGGTGGTGTACTGGCCCGCGTGGGCCTGCAGAAGAACCCCATCCTGCTGGCGCGTCCGGAACGCCAGCCCCAGGTACCACGGCACCGAGATCTTCACGTCTGCCTTGAAGTCCCAGGTCAGGACACTGTTGCCCTGAAAATAGTGGGCATGGTGCATGGCTGGAAAGGAAAGTGGAGGTGAGGAGAAGGGAAGGGCACTTCACAGGGAGCACTAGATGCAGGGACAGCAGAGTTAGTTCATCTCACATGGATCTATTACTCTGCTGCCACAGCAACCCCAGCACAGCCTTGCATCCCACCCTGCCCGTGCCCAGCAGTGCCCCCTCACTCACCATGGTGGCAGTCCTTGCCCCCAAAGCCAACAGGACAGAGGCAGGAGTAGGTCCCCCAACTGACAGAGCAGGTGCCACCGTTCTTGCAGGGGTTGGAGTCGCAGAACGTGTGCTTGGCATGACAGCCTGGAGGTATCAAAGCCACCTGTATCAGCCTCAACCAGCTCACCACCTCCCCCCAGCCCACATGGAAAGGCAGTGCTGCCTGCTGGCCCTGCCCCAGGCTGTCAGAGGGGCAAGCCCTGCTGCTCAGTGTCTCCACACAGACCCTGCCTGCTCAGGGATAAGGGTTAAGGCTGTTGGTGCTCCTTATGCCAGAACAAAGATACTGTAGAGCTGGACTGATGATCTGGCATCTGCCAGGTCAGCCAGCTCAACAGGCTCTGCACTTGGGATCAGGAGACATTCCCAGAACGTTAGCTGAGGTGGGCATTGGATCATTTAGGGGGACCTGAAGGCCTTGTTCTCCAGTGAGAATCTGCTCAGCTCCACCTGTGGTGCCACGATGCTGCTACAGCCCAGCAGCAGTGCTGTGTGAGAAGCAGAATCCATCCCTGGCAGGGCTGGCAGGAGCGGAGGCACTGGTACCTGCAGCAGTTCCGTTGTTGGCAATGTAGGAGGCCAGGTCGATGCGCTTGCTGTCGATGAACAGGTCTCTCATGCATCCCACAAAGTCCCGGTGAGTGATGGGGAAGTTTTCTGGCAGGTTGGGGACCCCTCCAAGGAGCAAGGGACCTGTGAGGTCCAGGGACCTGCAGGATCAGAGGCCCAGGGCTTTAAGAGGTACAGTGACCTCACCTCAGTGAGCTCCCCAGTGCACAGGGCTGGGAAGCAGAACCTCCTCAGGGACAGGCACAAACAGCCAAGGTCCTGGATGGGAAGGCCTGGCTCCACAGGGGACCACCTCTCCCCACAGCAGCTCCAAGGAACTCACTTTTTCGAGCTGGTCTGCACACCTTCTGCAGCACAGGAGTAGTTTCCAATCTCGCTGCCAAACTGCAGGGCAACTGAAGCATCACATTCATCTATTGTCAAGATGGCCACCTTGTCCTTGGAGGGGCCCTGCACCACCCCCAGGGTGCTGACCTTGGGCTGAAAGCAAATGAAGGGTGTCAGCAGCACAGAGGCCCCAGACCCAAGCACCCAAGGGTTCACACAACAGCAAGGAAAAGTCTGAGCAGCCCAGGCTCAGCTGTGCTCCTGGAGGTGTGAGCAATGCAGGAGGGAAACCTCCAGCTGAGCCCAGCAAGCAGCACCAGAGAGGGACATGGGCAAGGACACTGCATGCAGCACATCCCTGCAGCCTCCAAGTGAGGTCCTGAGTGTCAGTATTCCCTGCACCCAGCTGTCTGCTCCCCTGCATCCATCCCCAAGGGCTGACAACCTGCTCTACCTTCTCTCCAGGGCCCCTGGCATGGGACAGAGGCAGAGAACAGGAGAGCCAGCGCTGCTCACTCATGGGGAGAGAGAGCCACGAGTGCTGGGGCCAGCTGGGGCACACGTACCTTGTTGTAGTAGCGGAGCTGCAGCGTGTGCCACTGCCCATCACTCACACCCCCCGGCAGGTAGGGGCTCACCACCGTGCTGGACTCTCCTGAGGAGACAGGGGTGATGGCAGGCTCAGGGAAGGCACACAGCCTTCAGATGTTCCCACCCTTCCTGAGGCACCAAACCCACTGTGCTGCTGATGGACTTGTGAAGCTCACAGTGACACAACAGGACAGAACAGCAGCAGAGACACCAAAAGGGCTTGTCCTGGTTTGTGCTCACAAACCACACTCCTAAGGCCAGGGAGAGTCCTGATACACACAACTCATCTCCTGTGCTATCCACTGATGCTCACCAATACCTCCTAACCCTGCTTCCCTTAGCACAGGTTCCACCCAGAGCAGCACTCTTCCCACTGAGCACAGGCCTTCCCACAGCTCCCATGACACAAATCCCACAAGAGGCAGGGCCAAGTGTACCTGTGGAGTATTTCAGCTGGACCTGCCCCTGGATGATCTCCACTGCCAGGAAGTCATGCCTCTCATTCAAGCGCCCATTGTAGAGCAGGAGGCCGCCGGGCTCCACGGTGCTGAACCTGGGGCAGGGTAGGAAGAAGGAGGGCAGGGTGTGTGCAAGGAGCACGTGGAGATCCCCTCTCTCCCGTGGCATGCACCAGCATCCCAGCACAGGGACACTAAGACCTGAGTTTGGGGGCCTGGCATGGAGGCAGAGAGCCGGCAGCAGCACTGCAGGAAGGCATGAGCTGATGCCAGGGCAGGTTCAGAGCCCTTTGGCCAAAGCTGCCAGGGCAGCCCCATGGGGGAGCAAGCCAGTGACACAGGGGTGTGGAGAGCACCAGGCAGCCCCCGGATCAGCCCAGCGCACTGTGCACAAGAGCCACCAGCGCAGGGCCAGGTGAACCGAGGACGCTGCTGTGCAGAGGAGGGGGGAGAGAGAGAGAGAGAGAGAGCACTCACGAGAGGGCGAGGGTGAGGTGGAAGCGCTGGCGCAGGCCCCGGAACATGATGAAGGATCGCGGTGGGAAGGAGCGCGTGGACACCTGGCAGAAGGGCGCCTCGAAGCCGCCCGCCGGGCACTGGCAGCGGCAGCACCTCACAGTGCTCCCCTGCGGGAGCAAGGCCACAGGCTGGGACCATGCACAGCCACCCACGGGCTCCTTGTCTCGGGAATGCAGCCTGGATTCGGGACAGGGCAGCTGAGGGAAGGAGTCTGTGGAGCAGCTGGGGGCCAGGGAAGGGTATGACACCCCAAGTGTTACCCAGGTGTTCCCCATGGCAGCCAGTGAGCTAGCCAGCACTGCCAGCCCAGCACGAGCCACTGGGCTGGGTGTGATGCCAGGTCTGGCTGAAGGGACAACTTTGGATCCAGTACAACGTGGGAATGCGACAGGAGGGCACTGGCCACAGCTGGGCTGCACAGTCCTAAGAGTGGAGAAGCAAACCAGGGAAGTCCTGGTAATGCTGAGAGTGCCTCCTTGGGCCCTGCCACCACACAAACCTGGGACAGGCATCTCAGTCCTGTCTCTGGCGTGTGGGGACAGCCCAGTGCCACCAAGCTCCTGTCAGTAGCTGTAGAAGTGTCACCCATGGCACTGGGAGCTTCCAAACACTGCATGCAAGTGGGAACCACATGGAGAACAACAAATACCCTGTCACCTTGCTGGCATGGGGAACAGGGATGCCCCATGCCAGCTCAACAGTGAAGTGCAAGGCATCTGTCAGCCTCTTTTCCTGTGCTATTCCCACAGAACCCAGGGAACCACTCAGCAGAAGTCCTACACCCCAGGCCCTGCTCCCATTACTTGCTCTGTGATACACAAGGAGGATGAGGAGACAGCATGAAGTGACAGGCAAATGAGCTCATTAACCCTTCTGCTAATGGCTGTTCACGCTTCAAATGCCGGAGGTTAATTACCACTGACTCTGCTTATCTCACCAGGAGCCACCTACAGACGAGCTCCAGGCAGCCATCTGCTGCCATCCTCCCTCCTGACAGCGAGAGCAAGGCAGGGGATCCCTCCTCAGTAGCCAGAGGCCACCTGCCTTCATCCTCCAGTTGTCAGTTCTCCACAGCCTGTTGGGAACTTGTGGCAACCAGACTCTGGCTGGACTGTGAATTCCCCTGCCAGCCCCCCAGCAAGGACCAGGCCTGCCTGGATCAGATCCTGCCTGGTGGGGCACCTGGGCCCAGCCTCCCCTTCTGTTCTGGGTGGGTTGCAGCTCAACCACTGCACATGGGGCCAGTGTGGCTCCACACCTCTGCCAGACCAGCTGAACACTGGCACAGGCTGAAAACAGCAGACGGACTCCAGTGGTCCCAGAGCCCATCACCCTCCTAGCATGGGGCACAGCCAAGAAACCTCCTGTGCCCCAGCCTAGCCTAGTCTAGCTTAGTCCTCCTGCTCTGTGACAAGGGGTGAAAAGTGATGGCCAGGGTCCCCAAGAGTCCTCCATGCCAACTCCCTACCAGACAGATTTCTATGGCAACCTCAGCCCTGCACACGCAGCACCATGGAAACACAGAGCTGGGAGCAGAGCTGGACTCTGCAGGCACAGAGAGGCTGTGACACCCACTGCCCTGGTGGGAAGAGCACCTGCCATGGTGACAGCGGTGCCAAGGGATGCTCCCAGCCCTCCCCCAGGGCCACACTCACCACTGAAGTGCTGGCGGCAGACGCAGGTGTACCCGCCCTCCCTGCGGGTGCAGATGCCCCCGTTGAGGCAGGGGTTGGAGTAGCACAGGTTGATCTCTGTCTCGCAGTAGTCCCCAGTGAAGCCCTGGGGGCAGCGGCAGCGCAGGCCGGCGATGGGGTGGATGGGCCGGAACAGGGTGGAGCGGGAGGCGATGAAGGGCGCCGAGCTGTCGAACTTGAGCACGGAGATGCACTTCATGTAGTTCTGGCAGGGCTCCCGCAGGCACACGTTGTCATCCAAGGGCAGCACCTCCAGCATGGAGGTGCCCGTCAGCACCATGCGCTTCATGTACAGTTGCTCCTGCAGCTCCTCCGAGCTGAAGTAGCGCCCGCCCCAGGGCGCCAGCGCTGAGAAGCTGACGTTGAGCACCGTGCCACCCACATCTGTGTCGTTCTGGATGTTGAAGATGAAGATGTCCTCCTTGGGCGTCGCAAGCACGGTGGCCACTCCTTCCAGGAAGGTGGAGAGCAGCGGGGAGAGGAACCTCTCCTGCCACATGTTCTGCAGGCGCACGGTGATGCTGTTGGCCAGCATGTCCTCTGTGATGATGATCACGCGCAGGACACACTGAGCTGTCACGCTGTGGATCCCGTCTGTGGGAGGCAACAGGAACACACTGCAGGTCTCTGCCTGCTCTTGGAGGCCTCCTACCTCCCAGCCCAGGGCAGAGCCCTGCACCCCAGTGTTTGACCCCTTGGTAAGGAAGCTTGGAGCCACAGCCCCAAGGGCTAGCAGGGAGCTACCTGGGATGGAGGGGGAGTGACCGGTGTGGCTGCACCTTCTCCCCTCCATCAGGCTCCCCAGTGAAAGAACTCTCAGGTTTTCTCCTTGTCCTGGATCTCAGCAGCAAACTGAGCTCTGAAGAACAAAGGTGCTCAGGAACAGAAGGAAGTCCCAGCAGGGGGTTTGGCAAGCACAGGAGCTGATGCCAGGGCCTGGGGTGTTTTGCTTCCCTGCTGTGCCCTGTCTGCCTTCCCCATGCTGCCTTTTCCTGTGCTCTTCTCCTGCCATTTCCTTCCTCTCTCCTCCAGGCTCTCGCAAGCTTTTGTGCTGGTCTCCCTGCTTCCCCCCTTCTCACCATCTGCTCTGCATCTCTTCCTCTCTCAGCCCATCTCTGGTTTGTTTAATTCTCTTTAATCTCTATTTTCCTTGGAAACAAACTCCTTCCCTTTGGGATGGTGCTCCACATGAGCAATCTCGCAGGCAGGAGCAGGGGAGCGTGCAGGGACACTCGGAGCGCGCAGGGACACTCGGAGCACGCCGGCCTGTCTCTCAGCACCTTGGCCAGCAGCAGCAGCAGCAGCTGGAGCTCACCCAGGGCACATCGGGTGCGCTCCCGGCCAGCGGCTCAGGCTGCAGGGGCGCCACAGCACAGCCCAAACGGGCACTGGTGCAGCTTCCACCCTGGCAGATCTGTGATCATGGGCCCCTGCCCCACCCCACCTACCCAGCTCCCAGAGAACAGTGGATCCTGAAACCCCAGGATACCCCAGACACCTCTGATGGCAGCTTGGGCGGGGAGATGCCTGTCTGCTGACCCCCAGGAGAATGCCTCCTACCACCTGGTCCCCTCCTTCTGGGCTCCAGCACAGGCTCCAGCAGGCAGACCCAGACTACAGCATGGCAAGGCAAGACTCTGCCAACCTTGGTGGCTCCAGAAATGTTGGATGGGGCTCATCAAGAACCTCACTGCTCTTGAAATGAAGCAATCCATCTTCCAGCCCACTGCCAGCACCCCAATGCTGGTGCTCCATGGGCATTAGCAGCACACAGCTGCTACCTGTTGTTCCCACCTCCCACCCCACATTCACCTGAGAGCCTCAAACCCCCACATTTCCTTGGAAAACTGGCTCCAGCCACACAACAGTTACACCAGCACATCTCAGCAGTGACCCCCATGGCTAATGCTGGATGCCAAGCCTTGCTGTAACCTCCCCTATGTGCTTCACCTGCTCCAACCCAGTGCAAGGAGGAGCAGCAGGACTCCTGGCACCCCAGCCAGCCCCATCCCTGACCAGGATCAGGTGTGCTCATCCCTCATCCATGCCCCAGCTCCCAGCCTCATGTACAAAGCTGCCTTCACTGCTCCTCTCTTCCCTTGGCTGCTGTGCTGCAAAGCCTTTTGATTTCCCCCAGCCCTGTTTAAAGCACAGCCCAAACAGGCACTGGTGCAGCTTCCACCCTGGCAGATCTGTGATCATGGGCCCCTGCCCCACCCCACCTACCCAGCTCCCAGAGAACAGTGGATCCTGAAACCCCAGGATACCCCAGACACCTCTGATGGCAGCTTGGGCGGGGAGATGCCTGTCTGCTGACCCCCAGGAGAATGCCTCCTACCACCTGGTCCCCTCCTTCTGGGCTCCAGCACAGGCTCCAGCAGGCAGACCCAGACTACAGCATGGCAAGGCAAGACTCTGCCAACCTTGGTGGCTCCAGAAATGTTGGATGGGGCTCATCAAGAACCTCACTGCTCTTGAAATGAAGCAATCCATCTTCCAGCCCACTGCCAGCACCCCAATGCTGGTGCTCCATGGGCATTAGCAGCACACAGCTGCTACCTGTTGTTCCCACCTCCCACCCCACATTCACCTGAGAGCCTCAAACCCCCACATTTCCTTGGAAAACTGGCTCCAGCCACACAACAGTTACACCAGCACATCTCAGCAGTGACCCCCATGGCTAATGCTGGATGCCAAGCCTTGCTGTAACCTCCCCTATGTGCTTCACCTGCTCCAACCCAGTGCAAGGAGGAGCAGCAGGACTCCTGGCACCCCAGCCAGCCCCATCCCTGACCAGGATCAGGTGTGCTCATCCCTCATCCATGCCCCAGCTCCCAGCCTCATGTACAAAGCTGCCTTCACTGCTCCTCTCTTCCCTTGGCTGCTGTGCTGCAAAGCCTTTTGATTTCCCCCAGCCCTGTTTGAAGTTTGCAGTGCAGGAGGATTTACAAATTGAAACATCTCTCTTTCTTTCACCTCTCTCCGCTCTTCAGAAGGTGAAAGCTTTCTAGTGACCCTGCAAATTCCTGCCCAAGCGGCAGCCTGCACACAGGGACTGGTGCTCTGGAGATAAGGCTGGCTCCAGGCTGGGGGAGCCAGTGCCAGCGCAGGCACCCCGGAGCTAATCTCCTGCAGGAAAGGGGGGCTGCTTCTCTCTGAAGTCAAACATCCCATATGGAAGCAAGGTGAGAAAGCACCTCTGTGTGTGTGTGACACCCTGCCTGCTCTGGCACAGAGAGCAGCATGAGCAGCAGCAACCAAATAGCTCCATTCAGCATCTGGTTGGACACGCCAGGGTATCCAGATCTGTCTGGGCTCAGGGCAAGGAACTGGCATCACCACCTCCATTCCCCAAGGCACATCCTCTCTGCAAGAGGCTCACGGGGAACTGAGACCACCCCGACCCTGGGAGGCAGGAGTGTGAGGAAAGCCACAAGTCACACTTGGCACAAGATGCTCCCCACGGCACCACCAGCCTGGCAGCTCTCCCTGAGGAGCCACCTGGTGAGGCAGGACCCCAGATCCCTTCTCCACACAGCTGGGTCATGTCCCATCTCCCTCCCCTGTCTCTTTGTCCCCTCCTCTCAGCTGTCTCTCTGGTCAAGGCCAGCATGGGCTCCCTGCCCTCTCCTCTCCAGCTCCCAGCTCCCCAGAAGCAGCCACAAGGCCTGGGGACAGCTCTTGCTCTCCCCAGGGGCTGCTCAGAGCCCAGCAGATTTCTGCCTGATTTATGGCTGCTATTAAGCCTTGGCTCACACGATGCTGAGGGCATCCTGAGGCAGGCTGGAGGCCAGGAATGCTTCACAGGAGCAAGGAGCCTGTGCCTGGGGGAGAAAGTGAGTTGGAGGGTACCTGATGCCTTTGGCATCACCCAGCCCAAGGCAGGACAGCCAAACATCCCTTTCCCAGTTCCCCAGAGCAATGTGGAGCCAGGCCTGGCCCCATAGCCCTCCTCAGTAAACCCCCCTCTAACACTGTCCCACCTCAGCAGCACACCCAAGGCTGCCTCCCCCCTCCAAGCACAGGGAAGCAGATGGTTAAGAGAATGACCTGCTGCAAATGGGGAAAGAAAAAAAAAATAAAGCTACCAGAAGAAAGCCCAAAGCTGGCTGGAGGCACTGACCCCCCATGGGAGGCATTTTAATCACGAATGCTCAGCCTTTCTGATTAAATCCTGTGGCTGGAGAGCTGGTGCCTGGTGAATATTCATGCAGCAGAGTCAGGAGTCCTAGAAACACAGCTACAAGGAGTGGAGCAAGGAAAAGGGACAAGGGGCTCTGACTCTTGTGCTGGACAGCCCTGAGCCATTGCATTTGCAATTCCAAGACTGACAATTACCAGCTTCAAAAGCAACGAAGCTAAAGAAGAGATCCATGCCCTCTTCTGCTGAGTGGCAGCAACAGTGTCCAAGAGAGCAAAAACCACTATTCTGACTGCAATGGCCACCCCAGAGACAGCAAGGTGCTCTGGGGACCGACAGGGTGACTTCCATGTTTGCAGGTGAGGAACAGTAAAACACTTCCAGACAGAGAAGCCAGGAAAAGAGCTGGGTATCAGTACAGTGAACATTCCTCATTGCTGCTGAAGGGCTTTGGCAGACCTCTCAACATTCTGATAATATTTTACCAGTTAAGAGATCTTGAAAGTAAATCAGGCTCCCATCACCCAGCCCAGAAGATGAATGCCGTTCTCCTGCACCTGAGCCTCCACACTTGCCACCAAGCCCAGAGAAACCAGTCTGAAATGGTTTCAAGTCAACACGATATCAGTCTCACACACTGCCCTGATTTCAGAGTGCTGCTGGCCATGGACAGCCCCTCCATCCCACTGTCCTGCATCCTCAGCAGCCAAGAGCAGATTTTAGCAGCCAGAAGTGTCCTGTGAGAAGCTGAGGTCAGTTTTGAGGCTCTCAGCCCTGCTGGAAAGGCACTGGCTTGTGATGGCCCAAGTCTTCTGCCTCCTACAAGGGGCTGAGCTAAGAATACACACAGCTCACAGGCAGGCAAAATGGCCCCTTGCCCTGTGTTTTAGGGGGATCCAGCCTCCCTCAAATGCACCATAAAGGCAGGGAAGCCACTTCCTCCTAGGATGCTGACCCTTGGGGCACCCTCGTAGCTGCTCCTGCTGTCTCCCAGTAGCAGGGAGCTGCTCTGTCAGGCAGTGTCTGGGGCAGACAATGCAGCCAGGGCTGACTGTCCTGGCTGCCAGCTCTGCACACCCACCCTGCTCTGCACACAGCGACAGCACGGGGCCGCGGAGCTGCCAGCTGGGCGGGGGGCTTCCAACAACAAAGACTGAAAAACCAAACTAGACCTCCACCCCCACAGCCAAAATAAAAGCCAACAAAAGGCTCATTTCCCAGCATCTCACTTCCCTCGTCAGAACAGCTCTTCCCCTTCCATCTTCTCCCCTCTTTGAGCACACCTCTCCCATTCTCCCTTCCCGCTGGAAGATGACGACATTCTAATTGCAAGGGCCCCCTTGCCACGAGGCGGCTCATTCAGGACTTCAGGATGTGATTGTCTCCTGCCTTTGTGCAGGGTTAAGTGTGTGAGGAGGCAGGGCTTGCATAAACACACTGGGGCAGAAGCTGGAAAGGTCAAAACCACCCCCACCTCCAGCAAGGCGCTGCAGCCGCTCTCGGGCAGCCCTGCAGCTACAATTACCCCCACAGAACCCCAGCCCACTGCCAGGCTGCTGCTGCTCATGCAGGATTGCCTTGGACAGGTCTCCTGTTAAAGCCCTCGCTCCATCTTTTGAAAGAAATCCTCCTCTGACAGAATAAGCCAGACTGAGAGAGCTAAAAGGGAAGGCAGCTGGTAGCTGATGGTCAGGGGAGCATCACAGTTTAGAGCACGGCTCCCGAGGCACTCCTAGCAATCCAGTGCTTGGCCCCTCCAGAGAGGGCTCTTGCCCTCCCTCCTGCAGCCCCTCCATGGTTCAGCAATGGACAGATGCCTCCATTTCAGATCATGCTAAGAAAGGCTAGCGGTGAAGGCAAAGCTCAGGCTCTGGGAGCTCCAGGTCCAAACCCTGCTTGCCCATGGTCCATCTTTGTCCTGTCCTCAGCTGGGCTAGAGGGCACCCAACACCCCACAAAGCCACCCCTAGCTACAGCTAGCATCTGCATTTGGATACCCCAACAACAAATACTATGCAAGAGTTCCAGGCACTGCACTCAGGCTTGTCACAGCTGAACCCTGAACACTAGGCTGGCTGCAGAAAGGTGGTACTAGGCTTCATAAGCCACCCTGCAAAGCAAGTGCTGGCAGGTGCCACAGCCAGAGTCCGGACTGAACTGTTTGTTGCTGGCAGATGGGTGTTTAAAAGGGCTCCGCCTGCACTGAGCTCAATCCCTCCCTGCTGTGCAGAGCCAGGGAAGCACTCAGTCCCGGCAGAGAGAAGGGCCACCGGGGCTTGGGAGCAAAGCAGTGCACCAGCCCCTGGGCCATCCTGGGAACTGCCTCTTTCCTGGGCCAGCACCCCACAGCACACAACACACTCTGGCTGGCTACAACACCTCCAAGGGTGCCCCACTAGCAGCCAGAAGTGATCTCACAGCTCAGTAACGATGCTTTGTTCTTGCAGACCATTTCCAGCCTTGGCCCCTTTACAAGCACTGCTCAGCAGCCTGCCTCCCATGCCACCCCTCACACCACTCCAGCAGAACTCACTGTCTGGAATGGACCCCCAGTCCAAACCTTGCTACCAGTCCCCATCCCCAATGCACAATGGGCTGCCCCAGAGGGATCTCACAGAGCCCCCCAAAGGTACTGTACCAAAGATTCAATGATTTTTACTCCCTACCTGTGACAGTCACCAGCATGGAGGCCACAAGCGGACGGTTGTTGTCCAGCTTGCGGCTCAGCCTCAGCTCCCCGCTCGACTGATTTACAATCAACAAGTGCAGCTCATTTCCCCGCTCAAAGGAGTAGAAGAGGTGGTCAGATGCATCTGGGTCATACGCTGGGACCTTCCCTATGACCCCCGAGGGGAAGGTGTTGGATTTATTGGACACGTAGTTATTGAACAGGATTTGGAAGTTCTTCAGAACAGGGCTGTTGTCATTCTGGTCAAGGAGTTTGATGTGGACTGTAGCTCTGCTGACCAGAGGGGCAGAGGTGGCCTGCACTACAATCACATATTCAGATTTTGTCTCATAATCCAAGTCTATCAAGGCTGTGAGCTCCCCAGAAAAGATGTCCATCTGGAATATCTCGGGGATGTTGCCTTCCACAATTTGGTACATGATCTGGGCATTGGGTCCCTCATCCGGGTCAACAGCTGTGATTTGGGCCACCACAGAGCCTACGATACTGTTCTCCTTCACCAGGACCTCAAACTCCGCAGCAGGAAAGACAGGCGCGTTGTCATTCACATCCTGAATGGTGACCTGGATGTGGACAGGAGTTCGCTGAGGAGGGATGCCCCTGTCCACAGCGTAGGCAGTCAGTTCGTAGACAGGAACACTCTCGCGGTCCAGCCTGCGCACGGTGCGAATGATGCCCGAGGTGGGCTCTATGGTGAAGTCTCCATCCCCATCTTCCCCGTTCTGGAAGGTGTACTGCACTCGCCCGTTGGTGTGGGCATCCCGGTCGGTGGCAGAGATCTGGAGCACGCTGGTGAAGGGAGGTGCATCCTCAGAGATCACACCCTGGTAAAGAGGGCTGACAAACTGGGGGGCATTGTCATTAACGTCATTCACCATGATTTCAACATACGTGGTGTCTGCCTTCTGGGGGATCCCATTGTCCTTGGCAGTGATAGCCAACGTATACGTGACCTGGTCCTCATAGTCCAGTTCTGCCTGGAGGGTGATGGCCCCAGAGTCTGGGTCAATACGAAACTGAGGGACGTTGTCTTCCAGGTAGTAGGTGATGCGGGCATTCTCCCCCACGTCATCGTCCGTGGCACTGATCACCACCACGGTGCTGCCCACAGGCCGGTCCTCATTGATGCTCACGGAGTAGTGGGCACTCTGGAACACAGGCCGGTGCGTGTTGGCGTCGGTGATGTTGATGTGAACGTGGCAGTTGTCACGCAGGGTGCGGTCAGAGGCCGTCACCGTGAGCACATAGCGCCTCTCCTGCTTGTAGTCCAGTGGCAGAGACAAAGTGATGAGCCCCAGCCCTCCCTGCGTGCTGATGGAGAAGCGGTTCCGCGTGTTGCCCCCTGTGATCTGGTATGTGATGGCACTGTTCACGTCCCGGTCCACTGCCGTGACACTGAGGACGCTGGTGCCCACAGCGGCGTCCTCGTTCAGGCGGATGAAGTATTCCTTCTGGGTGAACTCGGGGCGGTTGTCGTTGACATCCATGACAGTGATGGTGACGCTGGCCGAGGCGGATAAAGACGGAGAGCCGTGGTCATGAGCCTCTACCCCAAAAAAATAGTGCTCAACTGACTCTCGGTCCAAGGGCCCACTGACTGTGATCCACCCCGTGGCACTGTTCACCACAAAGGGTGTGTCAGCCGACACCCCTGTCAGTTTGTACTCCAGGCGTGAGTTCTCGCCGTAGTCTGCATCCACGGCCTGGATGTGGATGACAGAGTGGCCAAGGGGAGCATTCTCCAGGACGGAGATTTGAAAAGGGGTGCTGACAAAAATGGGGGCATGGTCATTGATGTCCACCACCTGGATGCTTGCCATGCCAGTGTTATTAGAAAGAGGAGGACGCCCCGCATCCTGAGCCCGGATCCTCAGGGCGTACTCCCGCTCCACCTCAAAATCCAGGGGGGCCACCACCTGTATTTCCCCAGTGACACTGTCAATGGAGAACTGGCCCCGACTGTTCCCACTGATGATGTTGTAGTGCACCAGCGCGTTGTTGTCCTTGTCCAGGTCTGTGGCGGTGACACGCAGGATCTCGGTGTGGGGTCGTATGTCCTCCCTCACTTGGACAATGTAGCGCTTCTCACTGAACTGAGGGATGTTGTCGTTCTCATCAAGGACTGTGATGTAGACCTTGACAGTGGCGGAGCTGTGCCCCGGCTCTCTGCCCTGGTCGTTGGCTTCCACCACCAGCGAGTACTTCTCCATCTTCTCCCTGTCCACCGGCCCGCTGGTGGTGATGAGGCCGGAGCGGGGATCAATCTCAAAGATGTCGTGGGCAGCCCGTTCATTGACAAAGCGGTAACGGATGTTGGCATTGGGCAGGGAGTCGACGTCAGTGGCCCGCAGCTGCAGGATGGGGTATCCCTCCTCGACGTTCTCCCGGATGGTCTCCCGGTACTCGCCCTGCTCGAAGACGGGGTCGTGGTCGTTGCGGTCAGCCACAGTGATGGCCACCATGGTGGTGGCGGAGAGGCGCGGTGCCCCGTGGTCAGTGGCCGTCACTCGGAAGTAGTGCAGGTCCATGCTCTCGCGGTCCAGGGCCTGGGTGGTGGAGATGAGCCCGGCCCGCGGGTCGATGCTGAACAGATCCCGCGAGCGGCTGTTCATCAGCGCGTCCATGGAGTACACCAGCCGCCCCGCCTCGCCCCCGTCGGGGTCCTGGGCCGTCACCGCCACCACCGCCGTCCCCCCCGGCTGGTTCTC
>NW_005054339.1:5400933-5444249 GCF_000277835.1 Geospiza fortis | reverse complement strand
CCGGCGGGCCCGCCTGCGCGGCCGCCGGCACAAAGGGCGAGGCAGCAGAGTGCCAGCGGTTGGGCAGGAGGCACTGCCGTGCCTTGGCAGCCCCAGGGCCCGCTTCCACTCCCCCATGGCCATCAGGCAGCGCCACGTTGGGGATCTCTGCAAGGATGGGCTTTACGGTGTGAATGAGGACAGGCTTCCCTGTGTCCCGCTCCTCCAGGCGCTGCCAGAGGTGTCCCAGCCCAGCCCCTGGCACCCAGCTCCCCACCCACGGGCACCCAAGTGCGTGGCACAAATTCAGCTCTCCCACTCTGCTTCCCTGACACGGACCCCAGCTGCCAGCACCCACAAGGTGTGGTACCAGCACCAGAGGGAAAGTTGCAGATTTTGCTTCCTGCATCCCCAATATTAAAAAAACCCCAACAACCAACCTTATATTTTTCCAAAGAAAATTCAGTTTGAGGCCCTTGCATTACGGTGATTCATTAATGCATCGTCCTTGTAATTTAGCTGTTGGTTTGATTCAATCAACTAATATCTCATCCTAATCCACTGGAGCTCATAACAGGTTTTAAGTCCTCATTAGTGTTTCGCGTGCCATGGTAGAGGGACATCCTCAGCCATGTGCTGCTGAAGGTGAGAGCACACTGGTGCAAATTCCAGGGAAGAAAGAACTGTGTCAGGGAGGAAAATAGAGCAAATCTGGGAGATGGGGGGAGTTTAGGATGGGGCAGGGAAGGGCAGGGCATACATGGGACACACTGTGCCTCCATGCACATCCTAGCTCCAAAGGGGCCCTCCCACCACCTGCAGAAGCCAAGGCCTAGCCAGCACTGGGGAAGCCACAGGCTGGGCAGAGCAGGCAGGGCTTGTCCTTGCCCAGTTGCTTGTGCTGACCCTGTGTTGTAGGACCATGACAGGAAATACCAGGCAGACCCTAAAGTGGTGGGCAGTGCAGCTCAGCATGTGCCACAGAGAAGTTCCCCTGGTGCTTACACAATGCTCAGGGCTGACACCCAGTGAATGTGGATGTCTAACCCCTGCAGAAACCAACACGTTAATTTATGAACTGCACAGGATGGGTAATCTGCTGTGATGAATTCCTCAACCACCACGTAACACCTCTGGCGTGGGTGTTCCAGCACCAGCACTGACAGGGCTGTGGCCATACCAGCCATGGGCATACTGTGCTCTCGGGGGATTTACATTCTCCCCTACAGACCCTTAATTATCCACTTCAGCCCTCTCAGTGCTGTTAGGATAGTGCCAGAGCAGCCCTGGCCCTGCACACAGCTCACCCAAGAAACCTCATTTAACACAGAGCAGCTCATCACTCACGTGCAACAGGACCATGCTGGCTGATCATACATCACACCTCCTCAAAGTGGGGATGTGCCATCAGGAAACCAAATCAGGAGAGAGGCAATACTTCTTAAAAGTAATGAAAGCTTTCAAGTTTATTTGTTCTAATTACCCAGCTGACAGCTCAGGGGAGGAGGAGAAAATTATCAGGGTATTACTGCCACAAAATAGTTGTAATTGAATCATTCCAGACAATAAAGCAGAAGCGCAGGTCACAGGCAACGTGTCACTCCCCCCGTGCCAGCCACCAACACCCCTCAGTGTTGCACCACAATAAAAACACCAACACAAGGAGACACTGCTCTAATTGTGCATTATTACAGCCAACAATCTTGAGTGTCTCACCTACATGGAGAGCAGGATCTGCTGAGCAGGCTGGGGACAGTGAGTTCACATGCTGCAGTTTGATTCCCTGTGATGGGTGAAGGGCTCTCCTGTGCAGCAGGTGCATCTCTCAGGCTGGAACTGCCAGCCAGCTGCCCCCAGCTCTTCCAGCCCTTGGCTGCGGTGGCAGCAGGGTGCTGGGGCAGAGAGTGTTATGCTACTGTGCAGCTGGGACAGGGTGAGCAGCCCCATGGACAGCAATGGCTTTGGCAGCCAGCAGCTCTGCAGTCTGGGCTCCTGGCACACAGAGCCACAGGTCCTGCCACTGCTGGGTTTGCCTGGCACAGCAAAGCCTGTGCTGTGTCACTGAGGGAAGTGCCAGATAAACATCTCACCACAGCAGCACGTCATGGCCAACAACAAGCCCCAGCAGCACTGGGAAGCAAGCTGAGGTTGGCACAGAGGCACACGTAACCATGTGCTGCACAGAGCAATGGGGCACAGGAGAGCCACCTTGGGGGACACACCAGTGAACACTGGCAGCCCTTATGTGTCACAACTGACCCAGGTGTGCAAACTGCACACTTTGAGGCCACATACCTGGGGACTTTGGAGACACAGGCCAAAGAGGCAGGAGCTGGGACAGTGCTGGCCCTCATTCTGCAGGTAGCTGAGTTTGATGCCATCCCTATGTCTGGAGTGGCACAGCTTGCACCTGGCACTTACACCCCTGGCCTGGCAGGGCTGTGCCCATGGCCTGGCTGCCTCCCTTGGCACAGAGCCAGGAGCAGACACCAGCCTCCTGCTGCCAGCGTAGTGCTCTGCCCCGTGCCTGCTGTGCTGCCCTGCAGAACCCCTGCCATCCCAGCACCCCAGAGCTGCAGGCACGGGCTGAGCTTTGGGAGCACACATCCACAGCCAAAGCACGATTCATTACACTCGGTACAGACCATTAAACCTTTCCTTGCCTGGGCTGGCTGCTGGGGCAGCTCTGCTGGGAGCCAGCTGAGGCTGGACGTACCTTGTGGGAAGTGAACTGTGAGTCCAGCTCTGCCAAACCCTTCATGTGGAGCAGCGATGCTGGGCAGGCCCCAGGAATGATGGCTGTGCCCCTAGCAAGGGCTGCTGCCCTCCACCTTTCCTTGCCAGCTGGCAACATGGTAGCAAAAAACAAGGCAAGAAGCTGAATAAGGGAAAACGACTGCATTACCCCCATTTGGAGATCAGCACCCACTGCTCTGCCTCTGTGGGCAGCAGGCACCCAACCACTCCTGATGCTTTTATGCCCCCAAGACAGGACTGGGCAGGCAGGGCTACACTCACAGAAATCCAGTTTAAGACATTTTTATTCTTCTGCAGGTTACACTTAGTGTTTAAGAAAATACAGGATCCCTTTTGACATTCATACATTTTTACAGGGAAAAAATAGGTTTCTCTACTAGGGTGGTTATTAAGCTTGGGCATTCCCAGGCTGACTTCCTTGCCCCCCTTGGCTGCCAGGCCAACACCATCTCTTCTCAAAGCATCACTGCCCTAATGGCCAGTCCAGGCCTGCAGAGCTTGTGTCATCCCCTCAAGCTAAGAAAAAAAAATAATTAAAGTAAATACAGTGCTCAGTATTTCCAGTTTCACAGCTCCTACACTGGCTACTGCAAAAGAAGACCTGGAGACAGGGAGTGACCACACTGTGCACACAAATATCTAAGAGACCCACGTTAGTGTGTGTGACTATCTGGACCAGGGAAGCAGGTTAATCCTGTTTGCTAGAAACCTAGAGGAAATAAAAATAAGGGTTCCCCACAATTAGCATAGTCACAAACAGCTACTGGACACCAGGCTCACGCTGCCTCTGAGGGCTGCCAGGGGACAGGGAGGGCAGCAAGGCAGAGCTACTACGAAGCTCAAGGCAAGAAATGCACGCGCTGCACGACCAGAGCGCGCCTGCCCAAGGGCAGCCCCTCTGCTCCAGACAGTGCTGCAACAGAGGTGGCAAGGGGCAGCTTCACTTGGCAGGACACGTCTTTGTGCTGTGTCCAGCCAAGGGCTTCCTAAGGGCAGTGTCATCCACGTGGCTCTTACTTCTAGGCTGCCACAGTGTGCAAGAAATTCAGATTTAAACATCACTATAGAAAGCAGATTGAAAAGCAGCTGCTGGGGTAAGACCTCCACGACCCGAGGTGGGCTGCTGCCCAGAGGTAAAGCTGAAGGCTAGGAGGGAGCAAAAGGCTCACTAGACGAGGCGTTAGACAGCGAGCAGCTACTTTCCCTTGGCAGGGCTGCAGCACATTGGCACTAGCAGCAGGAAACAAAACAGATGTTACAAAAGCTTCTTCCAAGCACCAGCAGACTCCACTTGGTCACTGCGGGGAGAGAGACGCACATGGAAAAGAAGTGATACTCTAAGGCAAAGGCCTTTCTCTTCAGGACCTCGGGACACCAGTGCAGCTAAACATCCCCCCATGCTGGCTGCTAAGCCCCCACAAGCTCTCTGCCCTTCCCACCAACACCAGCTGCCCAAACAGCTCCTGCTGAGTCTTGCAGGCAAACCACGTGCCAGCACCCACCCTGTCCCGGGCACCAGGCCCCGGGGACACCCCTCACCCTCTCTGCCACTGGCGCTTCCACAGGGCCGGTGAACACTGTCCCAACCTTAGGCCTCACACAGAGGGATGTAAGGTATGAGCTGTACTGGGAGGGAATGGGGAGAAAGTGTCAACAAAAGACATAGTCCATCCAAGTGGTTCGAACTCCAGTCCAAGCTGAGGAGCATTAGCTGGTACCAGAAGAGATTTCTGGGAACTCCTTATAAATCTCCAAGATGATCAGTTTCTCCATCTGGCACTGCTGGTCCTCCTCCTCCTCACCCAGGATGCGCTGCAGGATGCCCTGCAGGTCAGTGAGGCGGTGCTGGTGCTGCAGATAGGGCGTGGAGCGGATGATGGCATGCATCAGGGACAGATACTCCATCCTCAGCTGCCAAGCGGGAGGGAGACAAAACACAGAGCACAGTGAAAGATTTGAAGTGAGATAAACAAGCCTGCCAGCCTCCATGACAGCCTGAGCACAGGAACAGCTGTTTGCTGCTGCACCATCAACCAGAGCACAACTCCAGAGGCACCTGCTTTTCCTTAAGTATCATTAGTAACTATGGAAAACTGCATTTCCCACAGCAAGAGTGCTGCTCCTCCCCTGCCCTTGAATACGTGCAAATCCTCCGCCTCTGCAACAGCAAACAAAAGAGATTCCTCCTACTACTACTCACAGAGGGTCTCTCTTCCCAAAGGTCCCTGGTCAGAAGTGTGCAGACCACCAGAAGCCTGGTAGGTCTTTCTTCAGCTATGCTGGTGTGCTGGGCAGGATAAATCCTCCCTTCCTCCTTAGCTCCCAAGGCTGATTTAAACACTCAGAAATGTTGTGCCCACCCCAGAACTCCACTCCTGCCCGCACCAGCAGGCCCCATGCGGGGCCAGGACAAACACCATTGCTCTGGGACTGTGCTCCCTTCCCCAGTGCCTGTGAGTTGCTGTGAGCACCTTGTCTCCAGGGGAGAGATCCGCAATCTGCCGCACCAGGATGTCGATCAGGACCATCATGTCTGTGTGATAGAAGATGCTGGCTGTATCCTTGCTGGCAAAGATGTCCTGCAGAAACTTCAGCACTGAGTGTGGTGGCTGAGGCTGATGCTTGAAGATGCAAACTGGATCATCTGGGGGAGGCAGAGAGGCTGTGCTGAGCCACACACTCCCCACTGCCCCTCTGCTCCATCCTCAGTGCACTTCCCCTCACTAGACCCTTCAGAGAGGAGGCTGCCCTGCCCTCAGCCAGCCACTCCCTGCCCATGGAGAGCTTTGGTGCTCAAAGATGTGTAATCAGCACGGCAGCTCTGCAGGCTACCAAGATGAGAGCAAACTCATAATGATGAGCATTAATCACTGTTTATGTTTCACTGACCATCCCAGGTGAGAGCACATTAGTACACTGCTTTCTCAGTATCTCCTGTTCTTGCTCAACAGCCACCACTCATTTTCTCCCTGGTTTATTAAGAGGGGTCCAATAACCCCTCTGCAAAGCCCACCAGAGCCTGTACAAAAAATAAGCTTTCACCAGAGACCAGGCTAGTACTGTTCCAGAAGCAAGAAAAGAAACACTTCCAAGTTGAAATGAGCCACCACATCCTGTTCTCTTGCAAAACACATCCCTGGCAGACTGCAAGAGGGACTCTGGGCCATGGCGGCTCCTCCAGCAGTTGTCAGGAAGGCGGGCAAAACAGAAGCATCTTCATTAGGTTGTGGCCCCCCTCTTTCTTCTCCCAGCTCCTCACTGTAAGGTGATCTCTGCAGGGAATCTGGCAGGGAAAGGGCTAAACAAAGGCTTTGGGAGGAGGCCAGACAGAAAAGCACCGAGGTGCCTGCTGCCCTCAAGCTGATATAGTGTGGAGACAGTGATTTGCAGCCCCAAAGAGAACTAAAGCCAGAGTAAGATGAGCTGCATGCATCACAGGATGGGTTATTTCCAGCAGCTCAACAAAATGATTTCTCTCAGGCAGCAAAGCTCCTGTGCTCCAGAAGGTATTAGCAAGCACACAGTGGCCTGCAGCACAGGCTGAAAGACCTGGCACCACTCTTCCTGCAGAGATCTCCAGCGTTCCAGCAATCTGCTCTGCAACAGCTCTACAAGTACACTGGATTTCACTCCATGCCTGAAGCAGACACAAGGCTAACCCTCTGCTGGCAATTCAGAAATGGAAAGTTCCACTCCAAGCAGCATTTCTGAAGACAAAAGCTCCCTCTGCATCTGTCCCCCAGGGCAGATGTTTGCCAGCACAGGCAGAGGTTTCTATGCCAGTGCACACTGAGTCCTCTGCCTGTCCAAGGACAGAAGTGGCCCAGGACCAGCTTTCCTCCCAGACAAGAGCTTGCCCATGGCAGCTGGTCCATGCTCTGAGATGGAGCTGATCTGACCCAGAAGTATGGAAACTGCAGCCCCTCCTCTGTCCCTAGATGCCATTAGCCATTACCTTAATCCTTGTGCAGCTCCATCCTCAGCAATGCAGACTGTCACCCTCACAAACTCACCAGGCAGCAGCACAGCACAGCCTGAGCTGACAGCTCCTCAGCCACCTGCACCCCTGACATCCTACCCTGTAAGAGCATGGCCATGTCTCCCCAGGGATCTTTGTGCACCCCCTGCCCCATACACACACACTCACCTCCTCTGTTCAGCAGCAGCAGCAGCTTCTCTGTGAAAGTCTTCACGTTGGAGTGCTTGCTTATTGTAGTCATGATCACACTGTGTTCTGGAACTAAAGAAGAAACCTGTTCAGCATCTCCCTTTTCTCCTGAAGACCATGGTGATAAAAACACACAATGGGTGGCCTCTAATTAACATCAATACTCTGGGGTGCTTTGGGGAACCACAGTCTATCAGGGCTACAAAAAGTTTCAGGCCACAGAGTGGGTGGGCAGGGAGAGAGAAGGTGAAATAAATGTGGAAACAGCACATGAAACACTTGCAACTTCGTGCTTTCTCCATATATCTGATTCATGTGTGGGTTCCCACCTTGCCAGCCAAACACTGGGAAAATACCTTGCAAAGGCTTTATGTTGTCAATCATTACC
This sequence comes from Geospiza fortis, assembly GCF_000277835.1. Classification (NCBI taxonomy): domain Eukaryota; kingdom Metazoa; phylum Chordata; class Aves; order Passeriformes; family Thraupidae; genus Geospiza; species Geospiza fortis. The sequence continues at coordinate 5,436,957 of NW_005054339.1, read as the reverse complement.
TCTGCTCACAACCCTCTGCAGCCAAGGGCTCCATTCTTTGGTACCCTCTTCCTTCCTACCAGCAGTACCCTTCTGGAATTTAGAGTCTTATGAGTTCTCTTAAGAAGGGCCCCAGGATCATCCCAGAAGAGAAAAGTTCTTCCCAGCACTCAGCACTGTGCTACGCAGGGGCACAGGCTGAAGACTTCTAGGAACTGTCCCCTTGCCTGGTCTGGGAGTGATTTGCTGTAAAATACATTTACCCTAGCAGAGCTTTTTTTTTGTTGTGTGTGTGTGTCTGTGAGTGTGCACACTCAATCACATAAACAGCTCAGTGTGGCTATTTCTGTGGCCTGTAATATTTCACAGGCTGCAAAGTGTTTCAGGATCCTGAAGGCCATCAATATAATATGCATTTAGGAGAGTTTTTGAACTAATGCTGTACGACTGAACTGCATGATAGATGAATCTTGAAGACATAGGGATAAAAAATTCAATCCACCAACAAGCAATGTGAACATCATTTAACATGTTCTTAGCATCAGAGAACAAGTCACTGCTCTCAGCTATGCCCCAGGTGGGCAATAATCCCCAGAAACACACTGTCTGTCATGCATTACTGCCTAATTACAGTAGCCAGCAAGGATATGGGTAAGTGTGGGAAGGGGTAATGAATGAAAGTAGCAGAGATATACTTAATCAGTTTCTGTGCACTCAACTTTCACAGGAAATTAGAAAGATTTTAATGACGCACAACCCAAAATAACAGGTGAATTACTGGACATATTGTTGCTGCTTTATCCTGCCCTCTCTCCAAAAAATCAAAGATGTCATGAAGTAGATTAAGGGTAAGTAATTAACTAAAGACAAGTGGAGCAACAGGAGACTGGAATGTAGTTCCAGGTCCTGCTAAGAGAGGCCATTCCTTAACCCAATCTTCCAACAGGCTTCAAAACGTGCAGGCAGAGAGAAGGAAGATGCTCTTCCCTAAGGACATGATCTGCTGTCTGTCCTCATGGAGCTCAGCAGGGCAGGGAGGAGAGAGAACAAGGGCAAAGAGGGGACAGCGCATCTCAGGCCAATGCTGAAGGGCCTGGCCTCAACAGCTTGGCACTGAATGAGCTTCAGACAGTGTGGACAGGGCAGCAGAAGCTTTGCCAAGACCTGCAGAAGGCAGAGGAAGTTTTGTTCTGAGGTGGTATCGAGAAATGCCCACTGAAGCATCTTCTCTCCCAGGTCACCCATACCTATAAATTAACCCCACTCATGCTCTGCAAGTACACCCCAACAACTCTTTTGACTGGGCACTGTGGAAGCCCAGTGACAAATCCACTGAGGTGCCCAGAGCTGCTGGGCAGGGGCTCTCAGACCATTTTTTCCTCTAGGGTTTTGCACTACATTTAAGCACAGTGCCAGAGACTAGGAGAGCTGGTTGGTGGTTACAGCACCATCAAGACCCAGTAAGATTCTCCCTCCCCATTTTTCACACTCTCACTCCAGAACACTGAAATCCTGCCACAGCAGAGCAGCAGCAGTTCAACCTGGAATGTGGAGATTGAAGGCCAGAAGGACGTTGACAAACAAGTCAGGCAGCTGGTCAGTGGTGTCCGAGGGCAGCCCGTCCTCAATCACATCCAGCAGGAACTGCACAAACTGAGAGTTGAGATGTTCTGCACGAGGAGAAAGGGGAGTTTACAGCACAGTGAAAATAAACCAAGCAACAAGGGACCATCCAAGCCACTTTTATGCTTAAAAACCATTAGTGTCAGCCTCTGGGGAATGAAGGGCTCTTCAAGTGGAGTAGACCGACCACTGAAGCATCTTTGTGTGAGACACAGTGCAGGGAGTTGCTGAAATTTGCTACCCCAAATGGCAATTATTTGTTTTTGAGCAAACAAACCACCAAATCCTGCTCTAGCTGTTGCAGAACCAATGCCACCAATGAAGGCTTCAAGTAGGAAGAGACTGGCATTCTTGACCACTGGTTCAGTTAATCTCTTCTAAAAAACCCCTAATAACCTAGATCATTAGTAATAACCCAGTTTTCAATTCAGCTATTAGGAAAGCTCAGGAGCTCATGCAAATAAGTCCACCTGCAGGAAATAACTGCCAGGGTTACACAAGGAGAGATAAACAGGAGGTGTAGAGGCTCATTCCAGTCTCTACTGCACCACTTTTAATCTTGCACAGGTTTACCCAGGGTTAAGGTAAAGCTGCTGACAAGATATTTATAAAAATCTCTACTGCATTTCTAGGAAAATTAAGCCCAAAATTTCCCAAATACGAAATAGCTGTGGGAAGAAGTGGGCAGGGCTTTCTGGCTGAAATGAAAGGACAGAGCATAAAACAGGGAGAATATTTGCACTTTGTAATTGACCACAATACCCTTAATCATCTCCACTTTCCCTAAGAGCCTGAACTACAGAGAGCTGCACTATCCTGCTAGAAGAGAGACCAGAAAGAGGCCACATTATGCAGCTGACAGCCTTAGTGGGTGTTTGTGTAGGGATCCGGGATCTCAGCCTCATCAGCAGACAGTCTCCAAAGCAAGTAAGAGATGTGTGCTTTCACACAGGCCAGAGGTAAAACAAAATGCCACTTAGTCACAGGGATGGGCAAATCCATGTTGCCTGCAGTGTGGCATTCAGTCTTCCACTGCTCTAACCCGGACTTGTGTTGCTCTTTGGAAATCTGGCACCTCAGCCCTATGCTTCAGCTGCCAGGCTCTACTGATAAAGAACAGAGCCTACTCTTGCTGGGCCTTCCATTGAGCTGTCCCTGGCCTTGGCCATCAGGAGAAGTCCCTTTCCTGTGTCTGCCAGCATGGCCCAGACATCCCATCAGCAGCTCTGCTATAAGCACAACCTCTCTTACCATAGTGGTGATATGGCAGGGGCTCCCCCATGGAGAACATCATGGCCAGCACCAGTGCAGAGTAACACATCTTCTGATGATCTGCAAGGCAAAGGTCCTGTCATTAGTTCCTCCCAGGATGTGAAACCTTTCCCCAGCTGCAGCTGGGAAGTCACACACTTCATACAGGCATTTAACACTCCTCATTGCTGTACTGACTGAGCAGTAAGGGTGTTTGTCCCCATTTTAGCACAGCACACGCCTTCTGTGCCGTGTGTTTCCAAAGCAATTTAAAAATAATCAAAACAAGTCCTCTATTTTTTTCCCCTCTACTTCAGAGGATCTGGGCAAACTTGATCTGAATAATTAAAAACCTCCCCTGCACAGTCCCAGGACACATCCCATGGTTATGTAATTATTGAACCCAGAAAAAGCATCCATCTGGGCAGCTCAAAATACTGCCTGTTCCAACCAACACCACCCCCAGACAGACATGCTGCTTGTTACCATCTCTGCACTGCTCTACTTTTGCTACCTCAGCTCTGCCTGAAGGTATAAAAGGTCCCTGGGGAGAGCAGATCACTGCTCAGGCTGTGCATCTGCCCACCTCCCAGGCCACACATCCCCAGCCCTGATACATCCCACAGCCTGCTAGTCCAACACAATTTTCGCTGGCAGCAGCTATATGTGAATGCTCCAAAGAACCCCTGCCAGTGTCTTTCCTGAATTTTAATTAATGGATACCTCTCAATAGATATTTGCAAAACAAACAAACAAAAAAGTCATCAAATAGGATCTGTGCCCTCATCAAATGCAGCCTATGTCCAGCTCAGCAAGTCTGAAGGCAATAGGAAAATGAGTATTATTTAGGTTACCACGTGTACTGGCTAAATAAAGTTCAGCTACATCCGCCAGAAAGGGCCCTGGGGCAAAAGGCAACTGAAGGTGTAATTATGAAAAACTGACCAAAACTACTTTTCATCAGAGGAGAAAAAGGCCCCTTCAATCTATGGTGCTTTTCCTGGCCATACTGCTGCCCTGCACAATACACACCAGTTCCAGTGCTCCCTCCAAACCCTTTAAGATATTTCACTTCTCCATGCACAAAGCCACCCTCTCTAAGCCTCTGCACCCTGCAGTTTGGCTTTGACTGAACAGGCTGATGCCTTCAGTGTCACCACTTACTCCTGCACTTGGCCAAAGGACTTGCAACACTTGGCAGCTCTCAGAGTTACTGTCAGCATGGGGAAAAATGCTATGGAGTCATTCCAGCCCCATGCCCCCTGGAAAGTCCCCCCTCTGTCAGCAAAGCCTCTCCACTCAAAGCACACTCACACTGTCACAGTTCCACACGATGCCTCAGTTTTCCATCAGCAAGTACTTGGAGTAAAAATAGATCATTTGCAGCTTAACCAGATACTACAGTATGAACAAGATTAAGAGTTTGTAGACCATGTGGCAGCAAAAGAAGGCTGAAAATTGCTGTTTACTCTCTGTAAACAGAGAGGGAGGATATTTAATGACTTCAATATAATTCATACTTCTTATATAAGAAGTTCTCAGCTATAAGGTGACAGTAATGCCAAAGCAGACTGTAGCAGAAAAGGGATCTGACAAACTGTTCACCACATGATTTCTTCATTCTTCCTTCCATGGCTACAGGAGCTGGGTCTCAGAGGAAGGACACTGCAGTAGGGAGACACAGGGAGCTGCTGTTTTCATGTTCCTAGAAAGACTTTCTTTTGTCAGCAAAACATTTTCCCTCATCACATCAGGAGCAATGAAATAAACAGAGCCAGAAGCCAGTGATAAACATGGCAGTAGCAAATATGGAGGAACAGACTAGAGATGGGAGGGAAGAGAGTAGTTTTATACCTCTTTGGTCCATCTGCCATTAACTGATGTCCATTCATCTTGGCTGACAGTAGTCTACATGACTAGGAGGCAAATCTTGTTGTATTTCCCTAAAGATGACAAATCAAAGAATGCTGAAACCAGCCAGAAACCTGAACTTGGGGCAAATCCAGAAGAACCCAGGACACCCACACTGCATAGGCTCTATAAGTTTTTGGGAGTGTTCCAGCTGCAGCAGGACAAGACTCCAACAAGACTCACCATGCTGAAGAACAGAGTAACTGTCAGTCAAAACACAGCTTTTGGTTTTTACCTTACAGAGCAGCACCAGTGGCTGTCAGAAATTAAGTAGTATCAGTGCAGCTCTCCTGAAGCAGAGGGACTGCTGACAACAGACTGAAAAGCATCACTGAAGAAGCCATGACAGGTGGGAGAGATACAGCTGTTTGCTTACCAGCCTGCATTGCTGAAAACTACTGAGATAGTGGTGAGAAACTGCAATCATGTATAATGTAAAAGCATTTCTCAGAGGCCTTTGAAAACCTTGCTTCCACCTTCTAAACACAGCAGTGTGAAGTGTGGGCACTGGAAGCAGACACCATTGTCTATGACTGAGGGAAGAAGAGCCTGACAGCTGACTTGCATGTAAACTGTGCTGCAACAAGGGAGAAAGTCATGACTACAGACTGGATTATCCCTGTCTGTTTTCTTTGGAATTGTTCTGGCTAATTCTGTCTTGCTGAGGCTTATTATAAGGTGTTCTAACATGGATAGATGTGCAGGCCAGCTGCAGCAGAGGAAAGGAGCTGTCCAGAAGCAGTAAGACCCAAGCATCTGCAGAAGAACTGGCCAGCAGCCAACATGCCTGCATCAGTCCCAGGGTAAAGCCCTTCTCACCAAAGGCACCCAGCATGCACACACAGAGCTTCTGCCCCAGCTGCTCTTCAATAACAAGCCAGGAGGAATCCCACAGAGCTGCTGCAGCCAGTTCCAGCTCCCCAGCTGTGTAGTGCTGGCACTGACTGCCCTGGCTGCAGTCACCCAAAGGAGGGATTAGCTATTCCACAGCATGTCACGGATCAGCTGCTAGTCCCCAGTTTTTAGTACCAAAATAAGCTCAAGTCATTCTAGGATTCAAGGTCATGTTTTCACACAAGCTTGCCATTTGCTGGCAGCACATGAAGCAGTAAAGCACCAGCATGGCAGGAGGGAACTACTAATGCCCTGAAACACCTCTGAAGGACAGACACATTTTGGCCGAGGATGGTTACCCCCCTGCTGCCCCACTGTGAAGGCTGGGAGGATTGGATGATGCACAGATGCCATTGCACAAGTGCCTACCATAAAGCTTAGCCCAAGGAAAGCAGCACAGGATGAGGACACTGATTTGTGAGGCTCCTGTATCCACACAGTGGTCTGTCAGCAAAGGAGAAGCAACTTTTCACCCTCCAACTGAACCACCTTACAGCAAGGGGGAAAAAATCCTCACCTGGAGATGATGCTAGGGAAAGGGAGATGCTGCAGAGCTGCAGGCTGGCAGCTCAGAGGACACAGTAGAGCCACTCCTCACCCACTTCCTCTGCCCTACTTTTAGGACCCCAAAGCAGAGCTAAGACTTGCTATGAGACAGTCCTGTTCCACCCTAAGTGCTACCTGGAGATCAGCAGAGGTGTGCCCGTCACATAGGTCAGGGCCCAAAGCTCCACACCCACCAAGAGGCTGAATCAGCTGTGCTGTCTGGGATGACACAGCCCCAGGCAAAACACAGCATCACTGCAACCAGCAAGGAGTAAGAAGGGCGACCAGCCCACTCTGCCTGCTCAAAGACAGCTCAGGAACAGGCCAGGAGACAGAACCCTGTTTGGGAAGGTGCACAGGGTGCTCACTTGGAGACAGTCTTTGTGAATGAATGATGGAGGCACAATAAAGTTTATTTTTGGCAGCACAAAATCAGGAGAAATGCTGCTGCAGGAGCACAGTCACAGTCCCATAAACAAGCAGCATTTGCTTCTTGGGCAGTAAAATCTCAGCCTGGAGAAGATGCTTCTCAGGCATAACCAGATCAAACACCAAGAATGTGGCAAGTTCACAACACAGAATCTATAAGCAGCAGTAACAAAAGAGGAAGCACAGCCAGCACAGGAGTAATACTTGCAGTCCCACAGCACCAGCCCTTCCCCCTGCCCTGAAATGCCACCCTCCTCACCTCTGACATGCCTGCACTTCAAAGCATCTAGGCAGAGACAAGTGCAGAGCCTGCTGCAACAGGCTTGATTTTCATCTCCCATAGCCCCTTCCAGACACGAGATGAGCCCTGTTAATGCTGCCCAGCACAGCCAGGTTGGCAGGGACTCATCTGAGGTGGGATGATGGGACAGGAATGTCTATTATGCAGGTTCAAAGTGGTCATCTAGGACATTTACTCAGCTCACATAAAATGGATGGGACAGTCCCTGTTCTCTGCAGACCTGTCAACCCCTACACAGTCTCATCACCAAATTATACCCCTCCAGAGCTCCATGACACCTACAACAAACTAACAGACTGCAACCAGGGCAGCAAGGCTGCAAACACCAGGTCTTTTGATTTGATCCGCATGGTCACTCAGCAGCTACTCTAATTGTGGGTCACAATTAGCCCAAGACAATGGATTTTCAATGTCCTTTTAAGAGGAATATGCCACTGCCAGCATGGGTAGCCTCCAGGTTGGCTTCAAAATGGGGAGCAAAACTGTGACTGTCCAAGACCAGACACATGTGGGGAGCTGGAAGCTAACTCCAGGGGAGTATTAATACGTGTTCACCTTACTCTTAGGCTTTTTCCCAGCATGTGCTTCTGGCTGCCTGGAAATAAAGGACACTGGGCTAAGCAGGAGCTCTGAGGGCACAAAGGACATTCCTGTTAGTAGCAGGGACAGTTCATCCTAACAAATGGAGGAGAGTAAAGCAGAAAGAACATGAGGGCAAAGCCTGAGTATGAAAAGAAAAGAGCTGGGAAAACCTGGGCCATGGCACTATCCTGCAGAGGACCAGGACTGCAATGCTAACAACAGCACTACCATCTCCCTTGCAACAGTGGTGGAGAGAAGGCCCTTTCCTTTAACCAGCACATACCTCACTCACCACAATGAAACACCACAAAAAATGGGTATAGAACACTGGAAAAAACTCTTTAAGAAAGTGCAGAGATCTTCATTGAGATCTTCAAGTGTCTCTTGTCAGCATTATGAAACAAAACTGGAACAACTCAAAATGTGTTTTAAGACATCTACAAGAAGTGACACAGATCATTAATGGCATGTTCAAGAGCTGGAGGGCCTGGCACCGTTGGACTGAAGCATCCCTTCCTGTGCATCCCCCAGTTACAGAGGTGATAACCTGAATAACTTCAGAACCAGACACCATCCCCCAGAGCATGTGGGGCAGCTGGGCAATGGGGGGCCATGCTGCTGCTGCAAACCATGTGATGGGAGCACACATCCCAGGGCTGTGGGAAGAGCAGCTCTGGCTCACCCTGTGTGTGAGTCTGCATGTCCCGGGCCAGCTCCATGGGCAGCACAGAATTCACCAGCGTTGAGATCACGGCAGCATCCAGGTTGCACATGGCTCCAAAGCACTTCAGCAGCAGCAGGCGCAGTGGCACCCTGTGTTCCTGCAAAACCAATTTGTTGCATCAAACCATGTCCTACAGGAGGGCTCACTGAGGCAGAGACACAGCTTCTAGATGTTCCTGTTGTTGGGAAGCCACAGACCTTCCCAGGGTGACATGAACCCAGAAGCTCTAAAAGCTTTTAACAACAGTACAGGAATCACTTTACAATAATGTTCACAACTGGACTGGCTACAGGTTGTTGGCACGTGTGGTCAGAGGGCATGTGGCAGCCAGAGCTCAGGTCTGAGATGTCCCACATCATCCACTAAATCTGGTAACACACCAACAACCCATACCTGTCCCCAGCAAAGAGACTGAATGTGCTGGGTAGCCAGGATTCTCTGAGCATGCTAAGGTTTTGTGAACACTGCTCTGATTAAGGTTTCCTGACAAGGCAACATTTGCAAGCTCTCTTCAGAAAGTTTTGGGACATGCAAGGATTCCAGCAAAGATGATGCTCAGCCTGCACCTCCAATGCAGGAGCTCTGATGCTGAGGTAACCTGCATACTCCACCCTCAGCCAACAACTCCAGGGTTCAGAGAACACAGGAGACCCAAGCCCTGACACTGGGCATGACAGCAGCCAGGACAGGACACCCAGCTGGTCAGGTTTCCTTGGAATAGTGGACAGAGAGGAGCAGGCAGTGAAAGTGAGCAGGCTCTGCCTGCCCAGCCTGCCTTCCTGCTCTCTGCTGTGCTACAGCACCCTGATGCTGAGATCTGGGCTCAGACACACAAGCACTAGATGAAAGCAAAATGCCACAAGACTTGATGTGCTGTAGCTGGGGACATAGGGACAAGATGGGGACAAGTTTTCTACTCCCACAGAGTCCTACAACAGAACTCTCCGGGAAGGAGAGGGGCAAAGCAACACAACATAGGTGTTTAAGGCAAAACTTCCATATCTTCCCCTAAACTCCAAAAGCTTTTACTCATTACCTAATTTCCTAACCAAAGTTATTTACTGATGCACAGGGGTGCATCAATTAAAAGAAGAGCAATCACAGATCTCCCAAGGCATCCTCTGAAATCCTTCCTCTAGATAGCAGTGATGCCAATGCTGTCCCTCAATGGGCCAGTAAAAGCAGCAAGCTTTACCCTTGCCAAGTGCTAGCTACTGCTTCAAAGCCTACAGCATCCTCTGCTCTCACACAACTTTCATGCATAGCATTGACATAGCCAGCACTCAAAAGGGACATGCTGCAGTCTCAGTGAGACCACAGAACTGCCCTATGCAAGGGAAACATCTGATATACATTCATTGTACCAACCCTGCTCTTCTGCATCTTCAGGGAAATCTTAAAAAGACATTTGGTGCATTTTGCCACCTTACCATCTGATAATATGCCACAAGGGACAGGACAGATTCAAACTCATTCTTCTTGCACATTTTCTTGCAAACTTCTGGGTCTGCGTCTGTCTGGAAGAAGGAATTGACAGGTAACCCAGTGACACATCAAAGCAGAAGGTGCCAGTGCAGGGACCTCGAGGGAGTCCACTTGCTTTCAGATCTCAGTAGCCCCAACATCTCACAAAGAAACTGAAGGCAGAGCACAGAAACAGGCCAAGAACCATCACTCTTCACCATCAAAGTGGATTCCTGAGAAATGTCTTTGTCACAGAGCACATCTCGGGCTGAAAATGTCTAAAACACGACCCAAACAGCACCCGATTGACAGCATCACACAGTTATACAGGGCAGCTCCAGCACTGCTCCAAACTTCTCCCACCCCTAAGTTATGAGGAAATGGTAGCACAAAATCCCACTCAGCCTTGCCCTGCAGGCCCACAGTGAGGCAGCACAGGCTGTATGCAGAGTGACAAAGACCCTGGCATTTATTACAGAAAATGTACCTGTTTTCTCCAGAACTGGAGAGGACTATACAATAGTGCCAGAGCAAACCCCACCAGTACCCCTAACACAGACCATGTCACTGCACTGAGGGCAGTTCCCCAATCATCCCTGGACACAGATGGCCTTGTACATACTAGTGACAGTGCTGGGACAGTAATCCCACTGCTGCTCACCATGGGCATGTTCCTCTCCTGTATGCAGAGATGTGTGAGATGATTTATACTTTCTCACAAAAACAGCTTTAAAGCTCACTTTCAAGGCAACCAAGGAATGTTCTTTGCATTTAGTGAGCTTAACCCCACAGGTACCTCCCAGCAATGGAGGATATCTTAAGTGGAAGATGTTTTAAATGGGCTTAGGAGTGCAACAACCCTCACCAGAGACTTCCAGGTTTTCTGTGGCAGGTTGGGTATTTTGGAGGTGAGGGTTTATATCCTCTTGTGATAGGTAAATACCAAAACTACCATGAACAGCTCAGTAATGCTTTTCAGAACAGATCTGTAAGGTGGAATGGAGAGTAAAGGCAGCTCAAGAGCTCTGCAGAGCCCATAGAGGAGGGTAGGGCTTACTAACACTAAAGGATGCACAAGAAACCTGTGCCCCCAAAACTGCAGATGCAGTGGCAACACAGGGGTGAAGGAGGTCAAAAAAAGGAACTTCACCAGCACTGTCTGCTCTGGTCTGCCTGTAAAGAGAGGTATTTACTCACCAGGATGCGAAGCAGCTCCTCCAGGTAGCAGCAGATGACATTCTCATCCTCATAGAGGGCCCAGCTGCGCTGCTGAGCATCATCCTTGTGCCTGGCCAGATCTGCAAAGATCACCTCCAGCCGCTGCTCATCGTGGCAGATCTGGCCCGAGGGCAGCCCCGCACTCAGGTTCTGCACGACAGCAAAACCACTGGTTAGTGGGGCCCTGACAGCTGGCTCTTGTTTGGGTGCCTGTTCCTGCAATCTTGTCTCACAACTGGCAGCTGACCTCATTCAGTCAAGAGCTGGCAGTATAAAACCAGTAAGTTTATGACACATGTTATTTCAGATCTCATACTTTTGGAGCGTCTACCCTCTGTAGAGTCTGGAAATCATCCTGAGAATGGGAAAAGCCAAACCAGCCCAGTATGGGCCAGGACCACTGCCAGGCAGCAGCTGAGCACCCCCATTAAAACAGACATGTCCTGGACAGCAGACCACACACTGCCCAGCTGCCTTGAGGCACGAGAAGTTCCCTCTGCTGCCTACTCCCTCCAGCCTGAAAGGGACAGATCTGCCTTGAATTCTTAGCTCTTGGCACTTGTATGGTGCTCTCCATGCCAGCTGCTCTAGGCCTGGATCCTCTGCAGCAAGAACAGGAACCAATTCATCATGGGCTGCTTTGGTTTTGCTTCATTCTGAACAGCAGAGCTCCACTGTTCACCACAGCTCTGAAGTGTGTGGCACCCAGTAAACCTTACTGCACACAGTCCATTCTCCAACTGCTGTCAACAGCATTCCCACCACTTCTGCGTCATACACAACCCTTGCCATGAAGCTCTCACTCTTCAGAAGTTGCCTTTCCTTTGCTCCTCCTCTCCTTCAAGAAAGAGGAGAGTGGTGAGGGTGCATTTAACCACCTGAACAGCCGCTGTGCTCTGGGATTTAGGATAAGCCTCTAGGACTTAAGTATGGCACATGAATCACTTGGTTTCCTGAAAGCAAGGCAAGAAGAGGGGGTTCAGTACATGGAACTGAGCTGATCACAGGTGAGGTGCCCAGGCACTATTAAGAGAGGAAAGGACTAATTTGTGAAAGATCTTAAATTATATACACAGGGTTTGGCAGCAGTGACAACAAACAGCAGGAGATCAGTGAGGTGGAAGAGGACCAAGCTGAGAAATTCAAACAACAGGGAAAACCCACTCACTGAGACCAAATTCCTAAAAATTTTTGGATGAGGCTGTCTTAACACACACAGCAACAAGTCATGATCACTCAGTGAGAAAAGGCCTTTACAACTTACCAGCCAGGAACCTGGAACCTCAGAGAAGACTTATTCCTTCCAACAGGCTGGCTGTGCAGGCAGGGGCAGCAAGCCTTTAGGCAGACTTCACTTTGGGAGCAGAGCAGATAGATTTTGTACAGAGACACGAGCCCATGTCTTGTGGGCTGCACATGGATGGCCAAGTGCAGGAGCTGCACCCTTCCTGCCTATCCCCATCCTCCAGCCCTCTCTGGGGAAACCACACCATGTTTAACAGTAATGTCTTGCCTGCTTTATTAGAGACAGACTTGTTAGTCATTTGCTTTGGGGTATGAACAAATTTAGGACTTCAAGTCCAAACCTTCAGTCATAAAATAAAGACATTTTCTTGTTGCTGCTTCTTTTATAATTTTTGTCAGGCAGGTAATGAAGGAAGAAGCATGCAGGTTTAACACAAGCCTCTGTCCACACTTGAAATTCTGGGAAGCTATGGGTGGCCTAGCAGAAAAGCAGATAGCCAGCTGTAAGAGAGCAGAACAGCTTTCAGGAGCTGAGTACAAGCATAAGAATTTCCCTCTGAATGGTGATTTATCAGGAGCAAATACATTAAGAGACTCACTTCATCTTGCCATCCCCCTGCTTCTCCTTAGGAGGACCTACAGCACTGCAGTGTCACCTGTCTGTCCTCAAGGGTTCCAGCTGCTTGGGAGAGGGTTCTCCATTATGTGCCTTACATCCTCCTCACTGGAGCACTGCAGGGCCAGTCCTACCTCAATCCACTGCTGGGACTCTTTTTGGATGACCATTTTAATGAGTATTCATTTTAATGATCCCTCTATTCAGCATCTTACCACTAATCTACTTTCTCCAACCCTTCATCTACAGCCCTTAATGACTCCACTGAGCATCAGGCTTGGATGGACTTGGATGAGATCAATCCATGAACAAGCTATTCCATCTGACCATGTAACTACACCTCACACTGTCTCAGTGCACTTTCAGCACCATTCTCAGCCCTCCCATCACCAGGATCAGGTCTCTGCTTATTAAACATCTTGGCAGCTACTACAACATGCAGCATCATCATATGGCCATTTCCAGGAATCTGCTGGAGAGCCCATAAGCAGAAGGAGGTTTCAGTATTTCTAACAATGCCACTTTGCATTATCTTGCTGCTTCAAATAGTTCCCTGCCCCCAGCCCAACAGAACAAGCTGCTACAGGGATTTCATTCTTCCTGAACAACACAAAACCATTTTGGGAACTTTACCATACCCACACTGCTCAGAGGTGGCCACATCTGCCATGCAAACCCAGCTGCTGTCCTGGCCATTTCTTCTTTTCCCCTGCCTGCCTCCCCCCATACCCCACCAGCAAGTGCAGTGGATCACCAGTACCATGGGTACACACACCTTCCCTCCAGATTAGCCCCAAAATCATACAGCAGGTTTTCAGACACACTTCATGGGGACTGCTCTGGGAATTCATCCATCCTTGGGGCAGCAAACCATTCCCACAGAAACCAGACAGCTAACACTGGTCCCAACACATGCAGACCTCCAAGCTCATCAGCAACTGCTAAATGAGATGAAATGTGGTGCAAGAGAGGATGCCTGACTTCAGCTGAGCCAAATGTCCTGAGGCAGGCCTTTCACACACTCTTTCAGCAGCAGCAGGTCTGCTCCCAGCTGACACAGCCCCATCCAGAGCAGGTGAGCTCTGCAGGGAGGCAATGTCAGCCATGCACAGACCTGTGAGTGTCACAGGGAGAGAGCAGCACTTGGCTTTCAACCCCCCCATTAGCCGTGCCTTGGGAAGGACTCTGCAGCCTTCACTGTTCAGGGCTCCAGAGATATCCTCAGCAGCTCTGTGGAGGACAGGAACCATCTACAGCTGAGCTGGGATAGCTGCATGAAAAGACTCTGCCACAGACCTTCATAAAGGCTCTACCAGAAATTACCAAGGCAAAGGCCAGCCCAGGCATTGAGGCATTCCTCCCACCCTCCAGATTCCCTTTTGTTGCACTATTGCACTGAGGAGGAGCCCTCCTAACAGCCCAGCCAAAGCACTCAGCCTTGAAAGCCCTCACCCTGCTGAGCTTCCCTTGTCTCTGGCCAGAGTGGGGACCGGGCTCCCCTGGGGAGATGCTGAGCCCCAGAGCAGCCTTTGTGTCTTGTCAAAAGCAAGGCCCCTTAAGCAAAGCTGAATCAATGAATGAACAGGAAGGCAGCTTCAGGGGAAGGAGAGGGTTTCAGCCACATTAGCCATGTGGTTTGTCAGGTTTGCTGAGGACAGCAGGTGCTGGTGATGGGCAGCTGGGAGCAGGTCACAGCCCAGCACTACAAGGAGAACCCCCTCTAGAAACACACTCCCACACCTACTTGATGACTTGCTCCTCCATCTCCAACACATCCACTAATAGTTTGACCTCACTCAGCAGCCTGGGCTCAACTAGAAGACCAATTTACATTACATATCTCTGTCAGTACTTTTCAAGCTTAAATTTAAGGAAACCACAAGACAAGTCTGAGTCACAACTACAACACAGCTTTTAATAAAAAGCAGGTTAAGTGGTTTCTGAGTTCTCCCTCTCAAGGTGCAATTAGCTTGAGCATTGGGCACTTCTGGTTGTCTCACACTAAGTTTAATAAATCTGCAAAACTCCAACCTCCTTAGACATGACATCTACAGTACATGACATCCCCTCCTCTCAGATGGGAGATAATCCAACAGAGCTGAAGGCAATCACATATCACCAAAACCTACTAATCCAAGTGATTTTCTAGAAGCCCAAAGACCAGGGAGAATCTTTACATATGTCCAAATTTCCAATGAGTTCCCATGAAAGCCAGCTCCAGTTTAGACAGTCGCTGCAATGCTGCCTTTGAAAAGAGGTTTCAGTCCCTTTGTGCATCCTACCCAGTCCCTGTGACATTTATCAGGAGCTAGCTCATGGACAAGAAGAGGGACCATTTCCAAGGCCAGGCCAGATGCTGACACAGGAAATCCAACCTGGCAGGTTTGCTCCTGCAGATCCCCAATAGTATGGCACCTCTGAATTATCTTTCCTAAGGTGTGAGCTCCTCAGCACCCTCCTTGTCTCTGCTGTTCCCCCAACTTAGTCTTACATCACCTCTCAAAAAGCAGCAGCAGGATGCTGTCCCAGCATCTTTTATTCTCTAATAAAACCACGTGCCTGTACAGACTCCACGCTGGAAGAGCAGCAAGGTAAATAAGATGGAAGTACTGTTCAACCTTCAGAAGGCACTGGGGATAGAAGAGAGGTAAGGGATTCTGGAATTGATTTAGTAAACCAGTGAGCTGACTTTAAATTAAGACTGGAAAAGAATAGAAAGGATATAACTAATTAAAGAACATGATACAAAAGGTTGAAGCAGGTATAGTATCCTCTACGAGCAGACCAAAGCTTTAAATCAAAGCTGATATCTCACTCTGTTTTAGGGAGTAGAAGAAAAACCTTGAAAAATATGCAAGAGATGAGTTGCCATGTATTTGCATGGATTGGGGAGTAGAGGGATTTCAGAAGCTACAAATTAAAGAAAAATTCCTTGACCTAGAACTGACAACTCAGCAACAATCCTACACAGAAACCCCTGAGACTGTGGAATGATTTGGTATAATGAACAACACAAAGTCAACAATAATAATTCGTACCACTAAACCACACTAGTGAAGCTGCAGCAGTGCAGCAGTGCAGCCACCCCACATGCACACATGACCACCCTTCCAGCTGTCAGAGCTAGTCCAGTCTTCTGCACCAGGTGAACAACCTCACCTGGGACCAGGCCCCCACCTATCAGCAGAGCTGTATCATCTGGCTGGGACACTGAGAAAAAATGCACACCACATCCACAACATTTACACCTGAGCACTGTGCAAGCCCATCCAGGCTCTACTTCTGAAAGCAGTACTGCTCAAAATAGATATGATGACATACTAACAGATGGGACAGAATCTTCTGCTGTGTCTCCATACATTACTAGTAATTTTAAAATCCCACAGATGTCCTAGATGACAGATATCATATCAGATACTAGAAGATCCATACTACTCCCTGCACCAGCATCACCTTCTTCCCATCCTTTTTAGCCTGGTCTGCAGCAATGGCCATGAAATTGAGGATTTCAAATCCCCTCTGCAAAAACTTGGCACTACATAACTTCTGTGGAATTAAGCTTATTGTATCCTGAGTACAGGTATTAATGATAAAAATAATTTTCAAATCTTGGACAAGGTGCAAATATCAGAAAAGTGAACTTCTCAGCATGCAAGACAAAGCCAGAACATTTGCTTAAACCAGCTAAATTTTTTTGCTGAATCTAGATCACACATTGACGGGGCATTGTTATTGGAGAAGGAAGCAATTAACCACTGGGTTATGGCCACAGAGACTTGATGATTGCTTATAGGGCCTTCTATTCAGTACAAACAGTCAGCCAGATTATGATTTGATGTAAAATTTGAACGTCATTAGTCCTCCATATTCAAATGCCTCTGAACAGTTCATTATAATCTTGCTATTAGCAATGGAATTCCAATCTTAGAAGTTTGTATGATGTGCACTCCTCAGGGCTGCATTGAGCAAGTGGGAGCTGAAATTTATTATCCCTCCAGCTAAAGCACAGGGCTGCTCAGGTGCACTTCACCATTTCAATGACTGATGCAGAAGGAGAAAGATAGGATTATTTTGATATAAGGTTTATTTAGAACAAGCTCAAGATAATGCTCCATCTCAAGGCTATGTTGTACATCTGCAGCTCATCTGGGGAATAAACGCACCTGTTTTCCACTTCTCTGCTAACAGTACTGGGACCTGGCTTAAACCCTTTAAACCCCTAGTTCCCCCTGGCTGGATGTTTACCCCCATCTAGCACCTTTCCATTTGGGATCTCACTGCATTTCTCATCTTAAACATGAGGAGCTCATTGAGCTCACGACACCTTATCCTTGATGCTCAGAGGTGGTGAGCAGCATCCCCACACCAGCCTGACACACCTTACCTTACTCTCCACCACGGAGATGAGGATCTGCTCCATGATGCTGCTGGTGGCAGGGACAGAGGTCTGGATGTGGCCGATGACGATGCCAATGGCCACTCGGGACAGCTCGTAGCTGAGGTGGGTGTTCCTGCGCACCAGCTCGATCAGTTCCGCACCGATTGTCTTGGGCACGGCGGCCACCAGGCCACCGGCTTCTGCTGGCAGCGACTCCACCCCAGCTGCCTTCTTATCATCCAGGCAGAGGTTGCTGAAGGCATCCAGGCTTGCAGGGGGGGCCGGGGCAGTTTTCTTTACCTGAGAAGTCTTCTCCCCATCCACATTGTGGGACCTCTGGGTCCCCCCTTCGGCCGGCGGAGCTGGGGCATTCCTCTTGGACTGGGGAGATTTGCTGGTATCCTTTGGGGAGGTGCTGTAACGGGAATGGGAGACGGAGCCGCTGTCCAGGTTGCGAGTGATGGTGGTGTGGACGCTCCGGCTCGGGACAGGGGGTGGGGTGTTGGCAGGACTGGAGGTGGCTGTGGGGAGAGCGCTCTCGGATACAGAAGAAGCAGTGTACAAGGTATCCAGGGATGTCGTGCTTATAGAGGAGGCACTAGAAGCTGACCCAGGAATAATTTCAACAGCATCTGAAAGGGAACAATTAAACATGCCTTAGCAACAGCATCAAAGGAAAAGAGAAAAAACCCAAATTGCTACAGCACAGTCCATTAAAACGCTCATTGTGCATTCGGCCAGAGCAGTTTAACTCCTCTTCCTGCCTCACTTATCTCAAAGCAAAATTGTACCAGTTCCCTCTGGAGCATTCCCACACAATCACCTCTTTAGAAAGGGGAAAGCTACTCTGCTGAGATGAATACCCTTCAAAGGGCTTAGTGTTTTACACAGGGGAAGGGAGGGTGAGATGGACAGAACTAAGGGACAGAAAAGTCTTTTCCCCCTGGGTTAGGCTTTTTCTGTGTTAAGGACATAAGCCCTCACTTTTGAAAGATGGTGCCTCAGAATTGCAAGACACAGAAGGCTTCACACACAAGCCTGCACCTCCCTCTTGCACTGACTTCACGCTTAGCAGACAGTGGAGGAAACACTTGACTGACAACGTCTTTAGTCCCTCCCTTTCAGCAGTCTCCCAACATTTGCTCACAAGCCCTGCAGCCCTGCTGGCACCCACTGATTTCACTAGCCTCCACACTATCTGCTCTCTGTATTTCTCCCGCCACCTCTAGTTTTGACTAGCTCTAGCAGTGGCAGTCCCACTTTCCAAGGGAAAAAAAATCCACAACAAGCAAAGAGATATTAAGATTTTTCTTTCCTTTAACCTGGTCTTATATACAGTTTTAGTTAATCTTATTCATTAGTTTCTAGAGGGCAGAACTGTATCCGAGTTCTTCCCTGACTATGAAAACAATTACCTGCACAAACAGTGGGTTAGCTGGGGTTCCCAAGAGCAGCTGGTGTTAGTGCTGGGAGAGAAGGAGCTGTACTCCATGGGGAGCTCAGAAGGCTGTTATCCACACACATGCCCAAAGGAAGGAGCAGGGGGACTGATGTGAAATGCCTTTGCTGCCCTTCCACAGGCAACTCCAACCCTTCCTGCTCCATCAGTGCTTGGAGCCCTCCACCAGTCCATCCACCACTCCTCCCAAAGTGAACACCACCTAGGCAGAAAAACTGGGCCCTTCACTCCCACACAGGTTCAGCATCCCCCTTTTTCCTCCTCCTCACAGAGGATCATTCATGACTCATATTTCCCCCTATGCTTCATTAAATAATGAGCTGAAGGAAACTGACCTTTGCAAACTCCCACTACTCCAGTGAAAAATGGCTCAATACCATTAAGCACCATTAAGGAAGCTGGTGCCAGCCCCAGGTCTCAATTACCTGCAAGTCAATAGCTCTGCCCTGCTCCACACAAGGGAACATGAGTGGGCTTGAAATGGGCTGAGTGTCACCAATGGCATCACTGTCACAGCACAGCAGAGCACTTGGGCAAGTTGGCAGCAAGTCAGAAGGATAAGCACTTCTGTGTCAGCCCAACCACACTGCAGATGGAGAAGCTCCAGCCCTGACCCCATGGTCCTGCCCTCAAGTGTTTCTCACTAGCTGCTCCTCTGCCTGTGGGCAGCACATAGGCAGATGTGTCCCTGGTGTTATTACTGCTCCTTACAGGCACCAGACACTGAGTCAATGGAAATCCAACCACTGTACAAAGAAAGTGCTCAACAGACTGGGAGTTGGGACTGCATTAAAAGCCAGTGAGTTCCCCTGGTAAAGTGTCACACACTGCACTGCAAGGGAATACACCCTCTGCCTTGTTGGGAGACAGCCATGGTGTCTGTGGGAGAAAAAGGACCTTAAACCACTGACTCAGTGCACTAGCCAGACTAGCCACATGAGCAGGCAGAGAGTTGCTCCCTGGAGAGCCACAGGCACTGAAGGAGCAGGGGGATGCTGTACCTGGCACCCATCCACCAGCTGCTCAGACCCTCCCAAATCAGAACAGGCTTGAAGGAGCACTGGTCACCAGCTCAGGACCACCAGCATTAAAACCTATAGGAATCAGGCTGTATACATTTTACAGATATATTTGTAAAGATATAAACCATAATCAGAATTATTAGGGAATGGATAAGGATGCTCATCTAAGCACAAAACAGAAGCATTCAGGCCTCATGGCTGTTACACCACCCAGTGTCTGCTTCATGCCCAAGACCTGGAGAGCAGCTTGTCCTTACTCTTAATGGGAGCAGCAATCTGTGTGTTCTTGCGCTTCTCTGGAGGTGGGGGGGTGACAGGAGCAGCACGATGAGCCTGTGGTGGGATCTGTAAGGAGAGATTGCAGAGCAATCAAAGGAGGTTGACAATAAAGATATTCTCTTTATGAAGGCTTCTTTCTCACATGCATGTGTAGCTTTGTCCTTACATCTCTCTTGTCATTTGGGGCAGTTTTCTCAGGAGGACAGATGCTAATGGGCAGCCTCCCAGAAGAACAAAGCAGGACTCAAACTGACTTCATCCCCTCCCTGTGACAGGCAAAGCAGCCCTTGTTTAATTGCTGTGTTCAGAAGCACATGGCACATATGTCGTGTAGACCTGTCAAGCATTTACTCCTCCTTTATTCCAAATGCAATCCCACACACTTACCATGTCTCCACATTACTCTCAATAGCTCCACAGAGGCTGCAAACAGAGTGTGTATTTACACACTCTTCTGGAGAGATCCATTACATCAGCTACAAATACCCTTGCAGAAAGACAAAGCCAAGGACTGGAAACATGTAAATGCCTTTTCCATGCTTTCAAAGCTATTTCTGCTCATGCAGGGAGAAAATAGGGTTTGACCCTCTGTGCAATACTATGCTACCTATAGCAAGACACACTGGGAAAAGCTTTGCCAGGGAGTTGCATTAACTCTCCACATCTGGGGATTCCTGTGCAAGTCTCTTCTTCTAGGATTGCCAAGCCAGCAGTGTACAAGCCCCAGACCCAGACTCCTACACTCATCTTTTCCTGTCAGATCTAAACACCATGATCACCAATATCACATTCACCCACAGTTACTCCAGTGTGGTGCAGCCTCAGGGGTTAACCTCTGATCAGCAGAGCATCACTGAACACAGCAGCCAAGCTAGGTGGGAGCACATTGCATCACTACACCAGTCCCCAGAGCCCAGCAGCTCAGGGCCAGGAGACCCTGCTTGGGACCTCTCAGGACTGCTGGGATTCAGAGCCTGCTGCCTCAAATGTGCCTCTGCTTTTATGGGATATTGCAATCACTGTCTGTGGCCAAACCTCCTAGGGGAGCACAGGAAGAGAAAGGAGGTGATGGTCTGAATGCCTTGGGTAACCCACCTTTCAACCACTTGGAATCTACAATGACATTCAGCCCATCACAAGTGAAAACTTTCTAGGTTTGTTTAGCCCTGGAAGAGAAGTTTTTCTGTGCCCTGTCATTGCTGAATAGACCTATATAAACACCACTGAGGGCATGGAGCTCTGCCACCCCAGAGTGAAAATCTGAGACAGGCCCCTGAAGGGTCTCTATCTTACATTAGCTCAGCAGAGAGACAAATGTATTTTTTTCCCCCAGATCCAGGAAGGGCAAAAACTTCATCTGAAATGGGAGCAAAGATATTCCTATAAATAGAACACCTTCAAAAGCCACCTCAAATATTCACAATTCTATGCCAAAAGCTGACAATGTGCTCACAGCCCATGTCTAGATCCACTAGGCAAGTGAAAACAGCAGTTTGCACAAAGACTTAAAAAAGGATCTCTTAGTCCCTTTCCCACCCAACACCAAATACATCCAACCTTATACCATGCCATATAAAAAGTCACTTTACGAGTGCCTTCAGCCAGTGAATTAGCATGAGGCACTGCTGCAGACTCCCTGCCTGCACACTCGGCTCTTGTCAATCCACCCCACATTGTTCTCTGGGTGAAATGCTATCCAGTACTTGCATATAGCTTCAAAAATTATCTGTGTTGGTCCAAAAGGAGACTGCACAGCTGAGAGAGGTCAAGCAGGTCGGGAGGGCTCTCTGCATTGCCATGGTTGGCAGGCTGGCCCCAAATCCAGAAAGCTCAGCTGTGCTGAAAGCAGAGCCCTGTCTGCAGAGTGCTGGAGCTGACAGCACGAGTTGGAGCTGCTTGGCATGGCACAGCCACGATTACTGAGGCAGTGGGATTTAGCAGCCAGGCAGGCTCAGACCTTAGTGCAGATGCATGACATTGTTTGGAGATAGCGAGGGTTGGGTCATTCTGGAGTATTTCCATGGCTTCCAAATTTACCACACAAGTTTAACAGTTATTACAGGCTAGTCCTTAAATTAATAGATGTACAGACAATGCCAGCTCAGCCCCTGCCAGTTTAGACAGCCACACACCACAGTACAAGCAGCTGCAAGAAGAACATGAAGCATCACAGGAATTTCCCTGTGCTTGCCCGAGCTGCATGATCAGGAACTGTGGGGTGTAACCAGGGGCCATCCCCTCCCTCCACCCCACATCCTAGCCACTACCTGGGGCCAACAAGAGGATGGACAACACCAAAACCCCCAAAGGGAAACCCCCCTCCTCTGTGCAGCTGCCATGCACAAGGTGGTGATCATGTAGGAGTCCTTGAAGTTCAGATCCCACCTGTCCAGAGGGGAAAGATGAGGTACCTTACCAAAGGTTTAAAGAGAAGTAACTGTGCTTGTGTTGAAACTCTCCCTTTCCCCAGGCCTCTATTAGGGCATTGTGAACTTCCTCAAATCCACAGATTTTACACATCTGCTGCCTGTCCTTTACCCTTTTGCAAGGACTGATAGCAGGCTGCGCTCCCTGTGCTGCTCAAAGACAAGAGCTTTACCACAACACTCTCATTCCCTTTGCAGCCAAATAAGCAGAGAACATCACCACTCTGACTCCTGGGAGCAGTGTTATTATAGTAGTACCCTTTAAACAAAATAATAAAACAATAAACCAAATTAACAATCTCCCACCCACCACCTCCTCCAGGCAAACTCTGCCAAGCCAGACACACTGGTCTGTAGCAAAGGTTTCTGGAGATGAGCATCACAAACTCACTGAGCATGCACAAATGCAGCAGACTGACTAAAATACTCCAAGAGCCCAACCTCCACCCTTGGCAGCTGGGATGGCAGCAGCCCCAGCCTCCCACCTTATGCTGACTGTGGAGGAGCTGAAGCACAAATGCCCTCACCAACTACTGCAGCCAGTTCAGTCCTGGGAGCAAAACCACTGAGAGGAAAACTCAAATTTTGCTTAGGTTTTCAGATGCAAACAGTAAATGCACTTGAAAATCCCAAGCAATGAAAAGCACATGCCAAGACCTCTGCTCCTCTGGAGCTAGTGAGAAAGTTTGGATTTCAGTAGGGCTCCTCTTAGGCTCCTGCATAACCAGTGGAAGAAAGCAATGCTGCTTCCTCCACTTTGTATTTTCAAAGCGTTCAGGAAATCCACTGAGCTGTTAAAATCTCAAGGAGCCCTTTCAGCATAGGGCTAAGCTGGAAGCTCTTCAACTGCATCCTCAGTGCCACCCAGACAGAAACAGTTCTTTGTCAGCCAAGGAAATTCGTCTTCCTCCTTTTTGGCAAGCAACCAAACCACAGACCAGATAAAGACAGGGAATCAGCATGGAGAATGGGGCTGTAAGGTGCCCCATTTGCTTAGCCCATAATGTACAGGCTTGAGAATGGAGCTAGCTTGACTGCCAAAGAACAGAAATGAATGCTGAGGAGAAAAATGGGGTTTGTAGGAATTGCTGTGTTCAGCCAGAGTGAGCCAGAGCTACCTTTCATCTCCCCAAACTCACAGTTCGTCAAGTGTAAAACAAGCCTCATCTGCTAGGGGTGACAGCAGATCAGTGCCTTATAAACACAATACCTCCAAACACTCAGTCCAGAGAGATGAAGAAAAATTACAGTGCATGTGTTCATCTGTAGGAGGAATAAAATGCTCATCCTTGCTTGGTGCCTTTAGCCCTAAGATCCAGCTACACCTACACAGGGAAATCTGGCACGTCATTCATCCCCAACAGCCACAGCCCCATCCTGGGCTGCTACTTTGAAGCCTCACTGACGCCACACTGTAACCTTGGAACTGCGTGTCGCTGAGATAAAAAAAGATCTGCTTTAAATCTTATTTCCTGCAATTTGCCTTTAATTCATCATGATAAGCAACCTTCAGACAAAGCAGGATCTTTGGGGTTTTTTTTGGCTTTTTGTTTTGTTTTGAGTGGTATAAATAGGCAGCCACAGCAGATAAAATGCTTAAGGACCAATGATCTTGTGCAGACATAACAAGGGGGAAATGAAGCAGTGCTGAGTGCTTGGAGGGAGCTCTCCTGCTCATGTCAAAACTGCTTTTCAAAGCATTCTCCAGGGAGCCTGCAACTCTTTTAGAAAGTTGCCAAGAGATAGTCACACAGTACAGAGCGGATTTCGCATGTTACCATAAAGCCATGGACCCTCAAGGATTCCAAAAAGCATGACAAGTGAAAATGGCAGAGGGACTGTTCCAGATTTCTTAGACATCAACACTTCACACTGCAGTAATCCCAGGTCAGCAGCACAAACACCTGATTTGTAGCTTCAGCTGCCAAGGCATTTTATTCACCAGGACAAGAAACATCACAGCACCAAAGGAGGAAGCTAGCACGTGTCCAGCCCCTGTTACCTGGTAGAGCCCCTCATCCTCCGCCTCGAACTCGGTGTTGGGGAGGCTGTGGTGCCGCTCGTAGCCGGTCCGGCACACCCCGTTGGGCTGCCGGGACACATCCAGGTGGTGGTCACTGGAGGACTGGGTCATCACTGTCCCCTGGGGGGTGGGAGAGTGGCTCTTACGGGACACAGTCTCCTTCCGGTGATGGATCAGCTTTCTGAAACGGAATAATGACATCCGGAAGGGCAAAGCTCAAGGGAGTGACCATGCTGCAAGATTGAAATTATTTTTTAATGATTTATTGCTTTTGGGCTATATATACCAGAATGGGCTACATTACTCTGAACACCAGCTCCAGTTTCATTAACAACTAAGGAAGCACTTCTGGGGGAGGAAGGAAGAGGCTTTGCAAAAGCCCATAATTTATTCATCAGTTCACTGGAGAAAAATGCCTCTTCCTCGGGGGAGAGTCACATATTGCATTGCAAGCTTCAGAAATTGCCTGCACTTTAGAATTGCTTTTCAACTGAGATTAAACCACTATGCCTCAGCACAGAGGCTGAGGTGTCAGAGAAAACAAAAATTCTCCTCACAAGCAATTACTTGAGAACATATTAAAGACCTTGTGTCACATGCCAAAAACCTCTACAATTCCTGGCTGGTAAAGCAGAGAAAATGCAGCCAGAAAGGTTTTGGATTTCTCCTCCAAGCCTACAGTGTGGCTGAGAATCTCCTCTTCTTGGCATGCACAGAGAGAGAGGAGCAAGGCCAAAGCTCTCCTCTGCTGGACACAGTTGTCAGGAGGAGCAGCAGCAGCTCAAACACTGGGAAGTTCTCAGAGTGCAGCAGCACTTTGAGGGACAGAGGCTCAAACCAATAATATCCAACATCCCCCATGACACTGTGACCACCCTCCATCTGCCAGCTGTCCCAGATGCCCATCATACTTACTGGAGGACATCTCTCTGCTCCAGGTTGTATTTCCCCCCATTCTTCATGGCTGCATTGTGCACAGCCTCAATGGCACGGTCAATGGACTGGAGAACCACATCCTGCTCCAGCACCTGAAAAACAACATCCAACATGTTACTGTGCCCTTCAGCTGAGGTTCTTTTGCACCAGAGGTTATGGCAGGAGGGACCACAGTACAGTAAACTCCCAGAGTTTGTGTCTGGGAAAGAAAGTCACTGTTACAAGCACCGAAGTCCAATGATCCCTACAGGGAGATCAGAGGCTAAGCTTCAGGACCATGCAGCAGCCTTGAATATTTAGCCTGCTGCAGGAAGGTTTTGAGATCCCACTGCAAAGCCAAGTTTATCCCAAGCCCAATTATTCCTGCTCTTGCTGCCTTCCTGTGGAGCAAATTCACAACTGTGAATGTGACAGCTGAAATCTGGTGGTCTCCAAAGTCTATTGGCTCTGAATTTTTTTTTTGCCCACTTTTTTCTTGATAGTTTTCTTCTTGTTTTGTAACTTGAAGCATCTTTTCCAAATCACAGAATCACTAGGTTGGAAGAGACATTCGAGATCATAGAGTCCAACCTATGCCCTAACACCTCAACTAAACCATGGCACTGAGTGCCACATCCAGTCTTTTTGTAAACACATCCAGGGATGGTGACTCCACCACCTCCCTGGGTAGACTATTCCAGCACTTTACCATCCTTTCTGTAAAAATGTTTTCCTAATATCCAACCTGTACTTCCTGTGGCATAGCTTAAGACTATGTCCTCTGGTTCTGTCAGTACTGCCTGGAGAAAAGAGACCAACCCCCACCTGACTGCAACCACTTTTCAGGGAGTTGTACAGAGGGATAAGGTCACATCTGAGTCTCCTTTTCTCCAGGCTGAACAACCCCAGCTCCCTCAGTCGTTCACCAGCCTTGCTGCCCTCCTCTGGATGCGCTCAAGGGTCTCAACGTCCTTCCCAAACAAGGAACCCAGAACAAGGTGCAGCCTCACCAGTGCCAAGCACAGGGGCAGAATGACCTCCCTGCTCCTGCTGGCCACACTGTTCCTGATACAGGCCAGGATGGCCTTCTTGGCCACCAGGACACACTGCTGGCTCATGTTCAGTCAGATGTTGACCAGTACCCCCAGGTTCTTTTCTGCCTGGG
Organism: Geospiza fortis; assembly: GCF_000277835.1. Classification (NCBI taxonomy): domain Eukaryota; kingdom Metazoa; phylum Chordata; class Aves; order Passeriformes; family Thraupidae; genus Geospiza; species Geospiza fortis. The sequence goes on along the minus strand of NW_005054339.1, from coordinate 5,410,507 downwards.
CACCACCCAGCTACACCGTCCCCAGACTAGAGCATTGCAGGGGGTTATTGTGGCCAAAATGCAGGACTCAGCACTTGGATTTATTAAATCTCCACCCAAGCTGTCACAGCAACATTTATTCCACCTGCCAGCTGGTTTAGCACTTGTTACTGCAGTTAAAATAAACAGCAGCCTTGAAAGAAGAAACACCAAAGATGCCACTCCCTGGGCTCCCAGAGGAGGCTGGAAGGGAAACAGGAAAACAAAGCAGGTTCCTACACTTGTGACAGTCCAAAAAGCTTTGTTTATCAGCAGTTGATATGCCTTCAGGAGAGAAGACCTTTACAGGACTAAGGCAGAAGGCAAAGGACACACTACTGAGTCTCTGAGCCACAGGTCTCCCATAAGCTGCCCCTGGTGCCAGCGCCACCCGATCAGTCCCGCTGCTCCAGCCTCAGCCATGCACGAGGGGAGGAGGGGAATGCTCAGACCCCAGTGCTCACTGCAGCTGTTTGAACACTAAATCCCTCTTTCACTTGCTTTGCCCCCACTCTGTGCATCAGAGCAACTCTTTATCCAGCCAAGCAGCGGCTGGATTCTCATCACGGATGCACCTTAATTGGCCTTAGGGGGCTGCAGAGCACAGAAGGGAAGCCCTCTCCACCAGGGCCAAAAGTGCCTGTCTCCATAACACTGGATGCAGTTTCCTGATAACATCCTATGTATTATTTATATCCTGCTTAATTGCTTAAGCAAACGTGAATTAACAGCTACCACAGACTGTGGGGAAAAAAGCAAGGTGTGGATGAGAGACCTCTTCTGCAATACACAGCTTTAAAAAATTTAGGAGGGCTTTTTTTTTTTGTTGGTTTGTTTTCCCAAGAAAAATAGATAGGGAAGAAAGCAACTGGGGAAAACTTTAAAAATAAAACCAAATTTGTTAAAGTATCAGGTCAAGAACAAAACCAACACTCAGAATTCAACTTTGGGATGAAGCCTCCAAGCAGCCCCATGTGGCCTAGGGATATGGCCTAGGGAGCATTTCATCACCTCCAACCACAGAGAAGGAAATGGAGCAAAGTGTATTTGAACACATTCCAAGGAGGGTTGGAAGGAACAGCAAGTGATTTCAGCAAATTCATCTCATTTTCTGAAAAGATAAGAGAAAATTACAGCAAGCTGCATGCTCTCTCTGGGAAAGGGGAGCAGTGCAGAAGTCTCCAGCACTGCTGTCTCCAGGGTTGCTCTGAGTGCCACAGACCCCTGCCCTCTGCACACCCCACCTGCCCTCCTGCACTCCCACATGAGACCCCCCTGCCCCAGTCCCATCCTCCCCAGTCTTCCACACTTTCACCCACATGGGTGTAAACTCTTTCTCAGTCTGATCATACCAGGGAACATAGCAGTACAGAGCATTGAATTCTACTGAACAGCTCAGCATCTCTGCCCTCTTCCGGAGGGCACATCAGCACAGTCCACAGGAATCCATCTACAGGCTAGAATCATAGAATGGTTTGGGTTGGAAGGGATCTTTTAAATCTTCTCGTTCCAACCCCCTACCCTGAGTAGGCATGTCACTCACCAGACCAGATTGCCCAGGGTCCTCTCCAGCCTGGCCTTGAACACTTCCAGGGATGGGGCATCCACAGTTTCTCTGGGCAACCTCCTCCAGTGTCTCACCACTCTCCAGTTAAAGAATTTCCCCCTAACATCCAATGTAAGCCTCACCTCTTGCAGTTTAAAACCATACCACCTTGTCTCAGCACTACCTGCCAGAGTAAAAAGTCATTGCCCATCTTTTATAAGCTCCCTTTAGGTACTGGAGGCAATGAGGTTTCCCTGATGCCTTCTCCAGGCTGAACAACACCACTCTCTCAGCCTGCCTCCACAGGAGGGGTGCTCCTATGGAGCTGCTCCTTGCTGTGTAATGCCATTTATTATGGAGAGGGTGCTTCCTTTCTGATAAAATACAGCATTTTCACACTAATGCAGCAGTGCTGTGACAACTGGCTTTTAGCTGCTGTGCCCTTTCCTTTTGTTTCTGTTCCCAACCTTCTATTAACAAGGCCCTGTCAAAGGGCTGGAATAAAAAAGCAGCATTAACTTGCTACTTGCACTTTATGACATTGTTGATGCTGCTCATAAACCATCTCCCCTGCTCAGCTGAGCTGGGAGGGTGCATGTTGGTGAGAGGGGAAATGGCAGGGCCCTCAGCACAGGGGCTGCCTCACATTCTGGATTTGTAGGACACCCACCATCAGGGATCCCCTGCATTGCAGTCATGAAGTTAAAAAGTAAGAATCAGTATCCTGGATAGATCATCTGAGTGAGAGGAATCTGCACACTCCTTGGGTTAACCAAAATGGCACTGCTTTGTTTAAAGGGAGAGGGATGAAAAAGCACATTGCAGCTGAAATGAGCACAGGTTGCAAGGGGGCAGAAGTCTGGTTTGCCAAGGTCTCACCTATGATCTCCTCCTCCCTAGGACTCGAGGGATTACGAGCTCACAGCAGCTCCGGGCAGTGCCTTGCTGTTCTCCCCCTGCAATCTAGGAGCTCAGTCACTCTGCAGGATAGGGGAATCCTGCCTGTATCCAGCACCCACTCCTGAGGATGCTGGCAGCTGGGACAGGCAGGCAGGGTCCTCAGCAGTACAACCAGCTCACACATTCACAGGCAGCCCTGGCTCTGCAGACTGCAAAGGAGAGAGGCCACAAAGCAGCAGCAAGAGCAGAGCCTGGAGTGCAAGTAGGGCCGGGTGCTCCAAAGTCCTGCAGAGTCCTCTGCTGCAGCCCTGCCCCATCCTGTGCTCTGGGCTACAGAGATGAAACCCTGTTCATAGGCTAAGGCTCACATGGAAGCAAGGGAATGCATGAAAAGGGCATTGCTGTACAGAGGGCTGTGCAGAGGAGACACACCAAGCAAAGCCCAGGAATTCAGCTGGATTTACTGATGCTGCATGGTGGGGGTTGGCAGAGCCCTGAGCAACCATTGCAGCATGCAAGCTGTTAACTGCATCCTTCACCAGTTCACTGGCTTGCCAGGCACAGGCACAGCCACCCCAGCCACTCTGGAAGGCAGAAAAGGTGGCAGAGACAGGGCAGAGATGGCAGTGGAAGGCACCAGCCCTCACGGGGTGAGCACTCCTTGGTCAGCAAGGAGTGATGGTGCCCAGGCCGTGGCCAAGAGGCACCAGCCTTCTGCCCAACATACCACGAAGATCAAGGACTATTTGCTGAGGTATTGATAACACATTCCCACTGGTGCTTCACCCCAGAAAGGAGTGGCTGCCACCCCTTCTATCAGATATTTCTAGTTTAATCAAACAACACTACAGCAGAGAAATGCTGGGCTCTATACACAGCCTGCCTCCACCAGCCTGGTGACAGCCAGAGGCAGGGGAAGAGCAGAGAAGTGACCCTTGGTGATCACAGGCCATACTGGCCATGGGCACTGTATCGGAGAGCCCGGGCTACCACCAGCACCCCACAGGCCAGCTGCTCTGCAAGAACATGGTAGTGCTGAATTAGAGCCATGACTATCAGCCAGGAAACTGAATTTCTTCCTTCATAGCATGGTGTAGGAAAATCACAGAAGCATTAATAAATCATTATTTCCTCACTCCTTGCTAATAACAGAAGCAAACAAAGGGTATCCCCAGAGCCTGCTGCTAATTTCCTCCCCACCTGATGAGGACAGAGCCAGACCTCAGCACTGCCTTGGGGTGCTTTGCACAGCCCAAGGTGGTTGGGGAAGGATGCCTTTCCCAGGGCCAAAGACAAGCTTTTAAGAAGTACCCTTGCAGAATGTCTTGTGAGTACCTAAGCAAGGCCCTGCAGAGACAGGAATGCATCTATCCCCGTGCCTCACACTGCTCTCATCCTCACTGCCCCAAAAGAAGCAGTCTCCCCAAAAAGAGCACACCTGCACAGGATGTGTCACAGAGGCTGGTGAGAGACCTGAACAATTCAGAAGACACTGCAGGTGTCCTTGTTGTACAGGCAGCACAATCTCCTCTCCTGCCCTCCCCAGGCTACCAAAAATGTTGCCCCCTCTCTCTTTGTTTGTAATCTTTCCACATGTACCACTGGTGTTGTTTGAATGCACTCACACAGAAGAACTTGCTCAACAGTCTAGAATAATCATACCTTTCAGAAAAGCATTTTCTAGACAAACAGGCTGACAGCTGCATCAGCTCAGACAGGCTGAGCCACTCTGTGTGCACAAGGCTCCCACATTTATGAAAGTGGCCCATTAACTTATGGCAGGCTTTTCTTTGCCTCCACAGGGGGCTGATCCAAGAAAACATAGCTTTTTTCTCCTCCTACCTCCCCATTCATTAGTGATCAAGGGCATTTACTCTTCTGCATGTGCAGGAATCAGTGCCCTCATGCCTGCAGCTGCCTCTGCAGCCAGACGGGTGCCCAGGCAGGGCTGCTCATCTTCACCCTCATCTCATTGCCCCAGCTTTCACAACATGACAACAAAGGACAGACAAAGTTTTGTCTCCAGTGACAGCTCAGTTTTCATGCAGCTGCACTGACACGGACCACTGGTGAAATTAGTATATTTATCCTGCTGGCATCCACAGGCACAGGCTGGTTCTTTGTTTCACAAATCAGAGAGGAACGCCACCTCGTAGGTCACATGCCCTTCACCCCCAGTCACCGCCAGACTGTCTGCATGTTTATTCCTTCCAGATTGAAATGATCACGGCACCAATTTACAAATATCAACTATCCTTTGTCCATGGCTGAGTGATGTGCCAGATCAGAGTTCCCCCTTTGGGACCGCATGGCTCAAACAAATGGGCTGAATGTTGGTTTTTTGCATTGCTGGGGAAAATTCAGCTCCTTTCCCTTCCCTTTTTGCAGCCCAAATCAGAAATTTTTAGTCCTCAGGCTGCTGGCTAAGAGAGATGCATTAACTTATTCTTGCCAGCATGAAGATATTGTGCCTCACGGCACATAAAAGCACACAACAAAAACACAAGTGAAACAATGGGCAACTGCCCTGGTTACTGAGCAAATAAAGATGAGTAAAGCTCCAAACAAACCTGCAGCATCTCTGACTCGATAGCGAGAAAACAAAGACATGGCTGAGCTCTCCTGACAAAGAGGCAGCCCAGAAGCAGCCCAGGAATTCCCGCTGATATGCTACAGCGCGCTTCTCACGGATCCGTGTTTTTCCACTGTGTGCTGACAGCAGCCGCTTGAGCAGGCAGCCGGCACAAATGGGAAATGAAAAGAAAGGATGGCCAGGGAAAGGGCTTAAGACGTGCAAATCACGCTAAAGCCAAAGCCAAAGCTCCTGGCAAAGAGATACACGAACTAGGGACAGTGCAGGCACAAGAGGCATTCTGAACAAACAGAACCCTGAAGGCAGCAGAGGGATGCACAGCAACCAAACCTCGATCAATTTCTCTCCCGAGAGCAGGAAGCCTCAGAGTCAGGGAGAAGGGGACAGAGACAGGCTGAGGGACAACAGAATGCAGGCAACCCAGCACTGCATGCTTGTACTTCCTGAGGTGGAAATGCTTCATCCCAAGTCTCTCCAGCCATGCTCAGGCCCTGTTTACTGGGCACGATGACCAGAATCGGCCACTGATTCCTTCTCCTCATAATTTTTCACTCTCCAGTAACCAGAACACGTGTCTCATGCCAAAACAATCTAAGAGGATAAAAGCAGAGACAGAAATTTTTAAAATAAAACAATCAACACATACTTATGTATCCTGCTGTTCCCTGTTCCTCATTTGAAGGTGGAGGGATTGCTTGCCAACGGTACTTTTACTATCATCCCTTCACACAACCCCTAAGCACAAAAGATAAACCAAGGTCCTTCAGCACTTCTCCCACTAATGGTGTTTCAGGCCAGGGACCCCAGACAGCAAATATATTTACAAGGTTTCTCCAAAGCAGATGCCCATATAATGCTCCCACAATATGAATCTCACGAGGAACCTTGCTTCTCTCCACAGCTCCCTCTGGGTCACAGGAACAAAGATGTGAAACATCAGTATTGGGAAACCCAGGATACCCAACCAGCTTCTCCCCAACATTTCAAGCTGTACTGAACAGCTCCTACCAGTGTGGAAGAAATACATCTCCTCTTTGGTGGGGACATATTTCCCAACATGGGAATCCCAAACAAGTCCTTCACCTCGGCAGAACAGCATGTCCAGACCCAGCAGGCTTCTTCCAGTTGCTAGGATTGTTCATGACTTTAGACTGGCACCAATTACTCATTCTGGGATTTAAACAATGTAACAACCAGACTTGCTGTGAAAGACAACCCTCACATGCTCATTTGCATTGGGTGGGCCACAATAAAGCTATGGCAAGAAGGAATATCCTCCAAAAGAGGTGCCTGTGCCATGGGTTTTGGTAGCTATATATTTTAAGATGTTCAGAGTAGCACTATGGAACAGAGGATGTCATTTGTGCTTTTGGCTTATCAGGGCTATAGACAAGAATTCCATGAAGTTAGGTGTGCCAGCTAATTCTAGCAAAGCCATTTAAAGACTGTGGAGGGTGTAGGTGTAGGGCAGCAATGGAGGACGTATCAGAGGAGTTGAAAACTCCATACACATTGCACTGTCAAGAGGGAGATCATGCTAATTGGTCACAGACAAAATACCCAAGTGTGCACACATCCTTGTTAGCTCAGAGCTGCTTCTGCACGCACATTGATTCCTTAAAGTCGGTTGGGTTTCTGCTGATGTTTCTGTTCCTGACTCTCACCAAATCCAGCAAGTCAATGCAATCATGCTTTATGGGGACAGTGATAAAACTAAAGCTAATTCATACCCCAAAAACAGTGAAGATACCACTGAGATCTGCAGCAGTGTCTTACACCGTTATATGTCTGATCATAAAGACAACAGCACAAGCCAAAATAAACCCCAGAAAATCTTGAACTAAAGATTCTGCAGTTGTTTTTGACTAGTAGACGGCAGAACGCTACTTGTCTGTGCTGCAAAACTTCAGCAGACTGACAGTTTCCATTGACCTACAAAAGTAGCTTGAGAATTGCAAGTTTAGCTCTGTTCATCAAAGGAATAAGGCTAACTTGCCCTTATCTCCAGATTCAGTTCTAGAACAAATTCTGGGGTTTGTTCAGTGAGCTTTTTTACCTTAAAAAAAATTAAAGGGTTCAGCTGGATTTGCTGACATTTCACCTATAAGGAAGTAAGAGTCACAGAAGTAATTCATTAGTGTCCCACACTATCTTCAGGAGAAAACCAGCCACTGCTTTAGCTGCAGTTTATAATCCCATCTCCTTCTGCAGCTTAGACTAGCACAGGCTCCCCAGAAAACACAAAGAAATGGGGACAGGAGGGGAATGTCCTCATAGGACAATGTGCTTCAGGCAGCAAAACAGCCATAATCCTGTTTTCCTCACTTCCCGAGGCAGTGAACAAAAAAACCTGCCTTTGTAAGACTGTTCATTTCCCATGTGCAGAAGTTGCTCCCAGCTCCCATGGCTCATTACAGACTTATTGAGGCAGTTAAAGACTGAGTGAGACGCGAGGGCGGCAATGGGGACACCATGGGCACCTCCCACCAAGGCAAGGACAGGGCACCAGGTGAGGCACCAGGTGAGGCACCAGGAGGCATGGGCACTGCATGTGGGAGAGGGGACAGGTGAGACAGGCACGTGGGAGAGGGGGACAGGTGAGACAGCTGCACTAAACCCCAAATCCGTGCCATGTTACAAAGCCGCCCCGTGCCAGGACACTTTGCCACCAGAGCGCCCTGCAGTCGTGCCAAGCCACCACACGGGTCCCACAGCAGCTCCCTTGCTGCCTAAAGAGCCCTATAAAAGGGGTGCCCAACAATAAAATTTGGCTGACAATGTGTTGTGTCGTGTGCCTGTCTCCAACATCAGTGACAATCTGTAAAGGCACAGAACTCACCGAGTTTACACAAAAAGGAATTGTCACCACATCAGATTCAGAGGCCACGGAGGTTTGCATTTGTCTGCTCAGTGGAGAGTTTCAACTTGATGTCTCTAGGCAGCCATCTGGTTTCCACAGGAGCTGCCCTGGTTCTTATTGCAGCACACAGACATTGAGTGAACTCTGCTAACAAAGAGCCCTCCATCCCAAAAATATGTCCAACCACTTCCACCCCCCAGGTGCAAGTGGGTGAAAGGCACCTGTGTGGTCCCTGAAGGCTTTCTTCCCACCTCCAGAGAAAGAGGATGAAGCTCAGAGGCTGAGCTCAGCCTCCCAGCCAGTCAGCTCAAGGGCAGTGGAGGGGCAGCAGGCAGCAGGAACAGTGGGAGATGACATCCCAGCTACACCAGCAGCTGAAGGGGTATGGCCCCAGGCAGAAAGCTCATGGACAGGCATTCAAACACCTTTTCATCAAGACATCATCCCAGCACCTCCTGCCTCCTTGTGGGTGAGTGTCTATCTCTGCAGCTCCTGCCCCATCTTCTCCCTCAACCCTTTTGTTTTTGTTCAATATAATAGAAGCTTTGGAGTGGAGGCCTGCCCTAAGGTTTCCATACTACAAGGCATTGTCGTACTTGTACTACAAAAAAAACCCCAAGAAATAATTAATAGTTATTACTTAGAAAATACCTAATCTGAACTTGAAACCTGTGATTTAGCAAGAAATGACCCACAGCCTGGAATTATCTAGCATGCCAACAGCTTGATTTTCTAAAAAAAAATTAATTATAACTCTTGAGCAGCTGAACAACCTAAAATACCAGTCTACGGCGGCATTTCCAGGTCACAGAAAAAATCAACACCTTGCAGACCACTTTCACACACACCACCCTAACCTGAGCAGCAAAGGCAGACAAAGCAGCACAGATGTTTCCCCCAGCCCCTGATGGCATGACAGGAGATCCCTATTCCAAAGCCCATCCCACTAGCATGAAAGGCAGCCTGAGTCAGAGGAATGGGTTCACTGCACTTGCAGCTGGGTGACACTGCCTTTTTAGCTGGTCCAGATGGACAGGAGGAAGCACATGGGCTTCACAAGAAGCAAGCAGCTTCCAAGGAGGATAGGAATGACAACTTCTTCTAAACAACTTCAACAGGCAAGCAAATAATCAGGAAAAACAAGCCCATGGACTTCCCACCTCATTCTAAAAAGCTGGCAAAATCTTACTTCCCCTTCCTGCCTAAGCCTCATGCTAAAACAGGACAAGTTTTACTTCTTTGCTCCCTTGAAAGGGAAGCAAACAGCTCTGCCACACAGGCTCTGCAGTGCAGGGCATGAACACAGATGATCTCACATGAAGCTGAACCTCCTCTCCCAAGGTGGTGGGTCCTGTCTTTCGGACAACTCTATTTGTCTTGACAGAGATTTCCACAGAATAGTGCTCAATATCCCTGTGGTGAGCATGCAAAGGGGAGCAAAGACAAACAGCTGCAGTCATGAATTGTGTCTTCTGTTCCACTTCTCACATGACAAGCTTCAAAATCCTGGTTTTAAAATCAAAGGTTTTACCATGTGATAAAAAGTCAAGACAAAGTAGGTTTGACAACACCCTCTTTTAAAAGGTCAAAATTTGATTTGTGAGCCACTGGCTGGGGAAGCAAAGTGATGCTCCTCCTGAAGCAGGACCAGGACCCA
>NW_005054339.1:5395883-5400904 GCF_000277835.1 Geospiza fortis | reverse complement strand
GGGTCCATAGAAAGAATTTCCAGTGACCTGACATTTCAAATGAGAATTTTTCCTCTAAATACAACAAGGATTTTTCAGATCCAGGTGCCAATTCACAGAAAAAGCACAAACTGGGGTCCTCCAGGAGTGCCAGCATCCACTTCCTTCTGGGGAGTGTCAGCCCTGGAAGCAAGACCTCCTTCCCACTAGAAGCTGGCCCCCATCACACATCAGTCTGCACACACAGAGCTACAGCAGCTCTGGGAGGCAGAGATCACCAGTCCTACAGGACCAGCTAATTCCCCAGTCCAACACCAAACACTTCCAGCCCTCACAGCCCCTGCAAGCCTGCACAGAAAAACACTTCTTTAGTGAAATAAATTGAGTCAACTCTTACAGATGTGGCCAAGATGAAAGCCTTAATTTAAGTTTTTTCTCAGGAAGAAACACAATGGACGTGCATTTTAATTTAAAAAATCTCTGAACACAGAGCTGTGTTAGAACCCGTGTCTTTAAAATTTTGGTTATGGTAGTGGCCATGTAGAATGTTAGTACCTGTGAAGTCTAATTTTCTTGCAGACCATCCAATGCTATAATTGCATACTAAGGCTGCTTGTACTTCTCTCCTTATAAAACCCTTCTGGAATTCATACTTCTTCCAATACCCAGGCTGACAGCTCACACACTGAATACATAATCCTGTCTAGGAATGCCAAAGTTTAAATTGCTCATGAGGGAGTAAGTCTGGGATGCTTTTATAAACTCTTGCTTGTTTTTATGTACACCTGAAATACAAAAGGAACAGAATAAAAAGGAGGCTGCTTCTGCTCCAGAGCTCTCCTCAACAGACAGGTTCAGCTGTTTTTCATGTTTCAACCACTGACAGATGTAAATACCCACTTTACACCCATAGGATTTGACCTCCCCCATAGGCATTAATATGCCCAAGGCCTTGCAAGGGATCATCTTAGGTCAGCCAGTGACCATGATATAGTTTGCTTTTGTCAAAGCCTTTCCTCATTTAGAGGCTGCTCCAAGCATGGAGGTTACTCTTGTCTTGCAAGCAGGAGAACTCTTCACATTGTTTCCCATCCTCACTAACAGAGTCCATTTTTCTCCAAAGACAAGCAACATTAATTCCTCCCTGCTCTTCAGTGTCTTGCTCCCTCTGTACTTCACACAGAGCAACAATCACAAGAAAATCAATTTCCATGAACTTTCTGGTTTATTGGTTTCATATTTCTTTCAATACAAATCTCTCCTCCTTTGTTTTTTGGTTTTTTTTTTCAGTTTGTGTTTGTTTTTTCTAATAAGAGCTCACCTGATGGGATGCTGGAAATCCTCAAAGGAAACACAGGAGTGGGATTGTGAGAAATGATGCAGAAGCACAAACAGAGCAGGATGTTCCTAGTTCAAAGCTGGCAGTTCTGCCCTTTGCAATAAAAAGCTCATCATTATCAAGATGTAAACAAGAAAAGAAAGCCTAGCCATCTTCCCCTGATGAAAAGCATTCAAAAACCATACAGTAGGCAAAAAAACACCCCAAAACAACAGATTTGATTAGTAAAATTGCAAAGTAACAGCAGGTGATCACCTGTGCAGTGCTGTGAAATGCTCACAGCCCAGCACTAGAAAGCAGATGACCTGGCAGACACTATGACCCTGCAGGGAAGCTGGGAACCAACCTGTGTCTGTCTGCTCTGGGCAAGTGCCTCTTCAAAGGCTGGGAACAAAATGGCACATTTCCTCTTCCCAGTCTGCCCCCTCACCTTGCCCTTATTCCAAGGCAAAGAGAGCTGTAGTCACACGGCTCAGGAGTGGACAAGGACTCTCAGATATGTCCCTACTGCCTGATCACTTCTGACCAAAGTAGCCTTCATGTTGTTCAACCCTGAAACAGGCTTAATATTTCCAGCCCAACGGAGCCATCCACGCATCCACCAGTGTCACTCCACCCATGACACAGCAGTGGTAAGACCACACCACCAATGCTGCTCATACCTGGGTGTCCAGGCCACAAAGACAATTGTATCTGGTATCAAAAAGCCTAACTATTCTTAACTGGAGTAAAAGTGAGAAGAACATGTCTTCACAGCCAAGACTAAAGATCATTACCATAGCTCTACTTTAATCATTCTGGACCGTGAAAGATTGTAGATCTTCTGGCTAAAATTTCAAGTGTTTAGCCACAGTAATTAGAAATGGTTATCATTCCCTTGACTGTGTAATTCAGTCTCAAGAATAAAACTTCATCTCAAAGCACAACCAGCTCTGACACAACAGCATCTCTGCTATGGTGAGAACCCAGAGAAAAACGCTTCGTTCTTTCACTTTCTTGCATGTATCAAGAAACGCAGCCTCAGCTACAAAGCACTACCAGCTGCTCATTCTCCAAAATAAAACTTTATTTTTAGCCTAAGCACTTACTCAGGATCTGTGTGAGTATTGCAATTAAGCTCTCACGCCCATTGAAAGCTCTGTCAAACCTGCAGCAGATGACAAACAACGCTGCAGGCTCCAGCGCAGGGGACAGTCCGTACAACGCCTGTACAGTCACCACCTGTTCAGGAACAACAGGAGCAACTCTGCCAAGGGGCAGAGCACCACAGTTAAAGCTGGATTTTAAGAAGATAGAGGGAGAAACTCAAGCTAACAACAATTGCCAAAACTCAGTTTCCAGCAAGCCCAGGGAGGCTGTAGTATCTCCCTCTCTGGAGACATTCAAAACCCACCGGGACATGTTTGTGTGTCACCTGCTCCAGGTGGCCCTGCCTTTGCAGGGCGTTGGACTAGATGATCTCCAGAGGTCCCTTACAACCCAAACTACTTTGTGATTGACAATGTACAACCAACTGGGGAGCTAGAACTTGATGATCTTTAAAGTCCCTCCTGATTCAAGCTATTCTACAATTCTAACTCTGTTCCACAACCATCATTGTATCCATGGCAGTGTGGAAGGTTTGACACAACCTGAGCTGCCACAGTGATCCCACACAGCACCAGCCTTGGCACTGCTGCTCCATCCCTGCACATGAGATCCTGGCAGAGAAGCAACATGATTACAAACAAGGAGTTTTCCAGCAAGCCAGTGAACTGAACTAACTGAGAGTGGGGCTCACAAGAGCAGAGGCAGCTTAGGGGAAGGCTGGAGAGCAGGGCTGGGTGTAGGATATGGGATCAGGCTGGAGGAGTGGCCATGAGCTGTGAGACCCACACTCTGAACCCTGGCATGCCCTGGTCTGCAAGAAAAGGCAGCTCCTACACTACCTCACTCTGCACCACACAATTCCAGTCCTGAACCCACGTCAATGCTACAACAAGAAATAGGGCAGAATGGTTTGGGTAAACAGAGAGTGCTCAAATGTCACTCCCTCACAGAAACCTGTCTTCTTTGCAGCTGGGGAGGTGACACACCACTCCTGTGCCTGCCTGATCAGGACTACCTGTACTCTGCCACTATGCACTTGCTCGTGCTGCAGGAGGATTTTAGTTGTTGCTAGGCTGCACAAAGCAGTCTCTTATTTTTATCACGTCTGTTTATTCTTGTAGAAAAAGATACTGCAAACAGCAATCCAAGGCATCCTCAAAATGCTTGTTACACTCTTTGCCTGACTCCATTTCCTCACCAGACAGTCCAAAGCTCCTTGGCCATCAGTATACACACCTTTGCACTCAAACAGACCTTTCCTTGTTCCTCCAGAGGTACAATGTGAAAGCATGAACAGAGACTCAAAATCCACATTACTAACAATTTTCAGTTATTCCAAATAAATTTAAGGTAATTTTGAAAAGGATATCAATAATAATTTCGAAGCTGTTTCCTAATGGCTTAATACAGCTGAACAGCTAATTTGTAACAGCCAGCAGGCTAAACCATTCCCACTTCATCAGGAAACATCTCCCTGTGACTTAGCACTTATTTTTGCACCCCTGACATTTACCAATAGAGCATTTTAAAGCTGCTATTCCCCTCCCCAGCATTTAATGTTAACACTTTCATTGACAGGCAATGCAGCCTGGGTCAGTGCAGACACGAGACAAGACAAGATCAGTTGTGGTGCCAGGTGAAGCTCAGAGCTGAAGCAGCCCTGCTGCTCCTGGATGTGGGTACCACAGCAGGAGCAAGCCACCACAGCCAGCCCCTGTCCTGCCCCTTTCCAGGCAGGCCAAGTGTCACCCACACTCACCATCCTCCAGGACAACCACTCCCCTCTGTGCTCCTGGTGCTGCTGTGCCACAGCCTGAAATCTTCATCCAGAGCTGGAATAACTCCATATTCCCATTACAAAATTCCAGGTTCTATCATAATATTAGCAACATAGACCTATTTATCCCACAGAAAGGAACCTGATTATTTGCTAGCCTTAGCATTTGTCCCTTTCTGACACTGAGTGAACATCCTGTGCCTCAGCAAGCTTTCCAAATTGAATCTTTTACAGCTGCACATAAAGCTTTGAAAAGCCTATCTTCTGGAGTGACTGTCTGACTCCAGAGGACACCCTAAACTCCATTTTAATCTCCACATTTTTCAGCCACTCATACATCACTTAAGCATCAGCACACAGCTGGAGACAAAAGACCAACCTCATGCTGACGGGCACCTTGCTGTTCAATAGGAAGGCCTGGCACTTGAGCAGACAGTTTTGCTGCAGCAGTATTCACCTGGCATTAAATATCAGCACATTTCTTGCTCCACCAGTAGCTGGAGGCCACTACCCTCGTTCTGTCACTGGCACAGTGCTAGGAGCACGTTTTCACTTGTCTGGCAGCAGCACCCACAGCCCCTGAGTACATGACCTTGCTGGGCACTACCATGCCTGCTGGTGTCAAGGCCTCCCGAGATCTCTACCAAGGGCATGCAGAGCCAGGGCAAAGCCACATGTGAGGCCACTGTTCCAACAAGCAACTCTCTCTGTGTGCAGCCCACAAGCTGCCCCATTCAGCAGCACAGCCCAATCCTCCCCTCTCGCTGTTTTACGGCCTCAGCATCTATCCCCAGAATGGCACTGAGCTTGAAATGACTCTTAATAACCCAAACAGGA
>NW_005054339.1:5393286-5395867 GCF_000277835.1 Geospiza fortis | reverse complement strand
TGGGCGTTTCTAATTGACTCAAATTAACTTCACATCATCTGTACCTTCTGGTGCTCTGGCTGGGCCCCAACTTGTTTCTTAGGGGCATTCTAAGAAGGATTTGTTGGTGGAGCTTTTCCCCCACTACAACTAAGTCTCCTTTAACAGCAATACTGAGCCACAAGGATTTCAATACAAAATCCTGCAAAAAGACATCAGGCAAAAGTAAGCATTAAAAAATAACTGGGAATTATTTTTTTCTTTTAGAGAAGTCAAGGCATCAATGTCCCATATCTATGAAAGCTGAGAAAAATAACAACCCTGAAACGTAAGAGGAGCTCAGAAGAAAACAAATGTTCCTAACAGTGCTCAGCAGCAAGAGCAGCCCAAGCCTCCCTGGTGAGGTTGCTGCAAGGGGCTGTGACTGTTCCCCAGCCTCTTGCTCACCTGGAGCCTCACTGCACTGCTGAGGAAGGCCAAGCTTACCTTTACAATGGTGACTCCTGTTGGCCACGCTCTCTCCCTGCTAACACCAATCATTAGCGGTGCCTCTCCCTGCTGTGATTGGGGCAGCACTAATTACCTCCCAAACCGCTGGCACTAATTGGTGTCTGTGCCTTTATTAAACCAAAACTGGGTGACAAATGTTTGCACTCCTCCTGGACATTGAGCAAATAGTCTCAAGCACACTCTTGGGGAGCAGATGCTTTCTGCCATGAATAAACACAGGTTTTGACTTCACATCAGCTCTTCAGAGCTGGCAAAATGTAACAACAGAAAGTCAGTCACAGACACGCAGGATGACTGCATCTGCAGAGCAGCAAATCAGATCCTGCTGCTTCACACATCATCAACAAATTCAGGTGCTGGAATTTAATGGCCAAAACACAGCTGAGCAGATGCAGGGAAGATTCTGTTTCCCACAGCAAGGTCTAAAGGCATTTGGGAAAGTTACAGCTGAACTAGAGGGAATGCTCACAAAGCCACCAGCAATGCTGCTTTAATATCAGTGCATTACTAAGATGTCAGGAGTTAGCCTGGCAGGCTGCAAGCTGTGTTGAGGCTGTAGCAAAATATGATGTTAGAAATGAATGCAAAGTCATAGAATAAATACTTTTCCAGTAAGATTTTGAGATGCATACTAGCAAGTTACCTGCAAGAAAAACTGGTATGAGTGAGCAGCCTAGGAGAAGGCTCCTGCACCCACAGCAGCGAGAAGACGTCATGCCACACAAGCAAATGAAGCAAGAGACTGCAGAGAGGAAACTCATGAGCAGCAACCTGGAGCTATGCCATTGTGGGGTTTTAAAATCTAGCAGTTAATAAGGTCTTTGCTCTGTAACTAAATAGCTCCTGTAAAGAGCTTATTAAGGGCTTACTGATAACAAGATGTCCCCTTCCGTCAGGCCATCCTGCCAGGCTGCAGAAGAGCCCCAGCTTCACAGGATGGATGGACCAAGTGGCCATCAAAGAGACCTGGTGTTGCCCTGACATATATACACACTCTCCTGTTAATGCTTGTCTCACTGGAGTGTTCTGCAAAGCCCACACCCACACTTACTTACAGCCTGAGTTACTGCTAATCAGAAATTCAATGGCATCTGAAGGAGCAGCAGCAGCAGCACACTAAAATAAAGAGGGTTGTCACCGTTTTCAAACAGACTCTAAAAGGACCCTTTGTAACATTCACATACATTTCTGTGCAGTTACCCATTCACTGATGCAAAGAGTCTTCAGCATCCAGGTCCCACAGCTATCCTGTGGCCCAAAAGCACCAAAATTCATGGCCCCCTCCATGAATTAATTCTACATGAAATGCCTATTTTAATTTTAGAAGCCATATTTTCCCTCAGAAGCCTCCACTAAGCAGCCCCTGCACTGTACAAGCCCCATGTAACCTCTTTCCCATGACCCTTGCATGGCACAGTGCTCACGCCCAGCAGCAAAAGGTGCACTCCATCCTCTGCCCCCAGTTAGGGCCAGGCAGGTGCTCGGACCTTGGGTAACTCCCAGTATCAGCAGCCTGGCTGTCAGCTCTGCCATGGCAGGCAGCTGCCAGGGCTTCTCCAGGCCCCCAGGACAGCAGGGGTGTGCTGTGGGTGTCGTGCTGTGTTAGTGGTAGGAGGACAATAAATCACCCCTCACTATTCAGTGTGGGGGTACCACACACACAGAGCCAGCCCCCAAGCTGAACAGCCAGCACTGGGATGGCCATAGGAGTGCCACTAACTTACACCAACCACGGCTGCTGGCCGGGACACTCCGGTTTACCTGTAATCGTGTTTACTCCGGGGAGGAGAATCCCCCTCAGCATCTCCCAGGGATTTTCCCATCTTCCTCTCCCAGTTCTGCAGGAGTGAACAGCCCATCACACTTTCAGGCCCTGGAGATCCGTATCCAGCCCCTTTCCTCGGGATGAGCCTGCTGAGCTCTCACTTTGTCCCTGCCCCGCAGGACTGGTGCTCCCCAACCCTGCCACCACGGGAGATGTCTCCTGCCTCCCTGCCACCACGGGACTCCCATCCCACGGCGTCCCAGACCGTTCCCGCCTGCCGCAGACACGGTAGGGGCAGCCACCGGCCCCGAAAAAACACACCCCCTT
>NW_005054339.1:5390958-5392557 GCF_000277835.1 Geospiza fortis | reverse complement strand
CGGGGGCCACTGTTCCCGCCCACCGCCCATCGCCCACCCTCGCCTGGCCCACCTGTCCCCGCCATGGCCCAGCTGGCCGCAGGCACATCGCTTCCCCACTAGATCCGCCTGTCCCGGCCAGTGTCCCCGAGCACCCCTCCTCTCGGAATGCCGTGTTGGAGCACCCGGTACCACTGAGCCCCCAAGTCCTTGTGTGCCCGCCAGTCCCACCCTGGGTGCCGCGAGGGCTTCCCCCGGCGAGCTCCCCTGGGCCGGTCCCCTTCCCCACCACTCCCCCAGCATGGGATCGGGGCACGACCAGGGCTGGCTCTGACCCACAGCGAACACAGTGACCTGGCAGGTGGCCATGGGGACGTGGCACACAGCCCGTCAGGCCTGGAGCTCTCCATGAAGACACAGCAGCCCCCAGCCCCATTCATCTCCTTGCCCCATTCCAGGAGAGCAATCCTTTGGGACACTACCCCCCAGTAGCCCAAGACCCCTGCAAGCCGCCCCACATCCCCAAGGCATCAACATCTTCCCTTGATCCCTGCTGCCCAGGGATCTGAGCCCTTCTTGCTGTCCTGGGGGAGGGGGTGGCAGCCCTGCAGGGCATGGTGCCTCATCACTCTTCCCCAGACAGGGCTTTCTCCATGCTGCCCTAGGAACAAGACAAATTTTCCACCTGACAAAGCCACACAGACAGCCTGGGAGCAGGGTGGGTTGGGACCTGGCTGCAGCACCCCAGTGGGACTAGTACATACTCCTGCAGCCAAGCCCACCACAAAGACACCCCTCACCCATCCTGCCCACCCCTGCCATCCTGCTGGGATGCAAGAATGCAGAGATGGAGCAGCCCACAGATCCCTGCTCACAGTTACAGAGGGGTTTAACTCATCCAGAAACCATTCACAACCCAATCCAACCAGTGGTAATACAATAAAAGCCAGGCTTGCAGCGGCCACAACCCCCTGCCTGCTCCCAGCACAGCCCACCCAGGCCCTCACTTTCCCAGCCCTGGCAGTGAGATAGTTCATTCTGATCCTGGTTATGCAGGGATGGAGGATGGAGTGGGAGTGAGCGGTTGCCTAGACTCCCCCACTGCGGCGGGTACCGGGAATCACTGCGGTGTATGAGCTGGAGTTGGGCACAGTCAGGCTGGAAGAACAGGGGGGTGCTTTAACTGACAACTGTGAGATGTAATCAGGGCTGAATCCTTCAGGAGCCCTTCAGGTCTGGACTTCCTGCCTGGTCACGGTCTCTTCCAGATGCCCAGCAGGGAACAGCATGATGGTGGGCAAGGGCTGGGCAGCCGGGGATCGCCACTGCAGGAGAGAAAACGTTCCCATTTGTGGAGTCATCCGTATCCCAAGGGAACAGAATTCTCTGCTTTTCTGTCCCCTGCCTGGTTTGGCTGCAGTGCTCACCCTGCCGCTGTGTCCCCACTCCAGGTGAGCCCTGGCCATTCCCTGGCACAAGCCCAGCTGTTTGTGCTGGAATAACGGCGCTTTGTTTCCACGAAGTCGGCAGCACAGGCTGTGCTGGCAGGCAGAGGCAGCTGAGGGGGATGCAGGCACCCACCACCCACGTCCCACGTGCACAGCAGCAGCAGCAGCAGCA
>NW_005054339.1:5362096-5390781 GCF_000277835.1 Geospiza fortis | reverse complement strand
ATCAGCTCTGAATTGCAAGTGCCGGGTGATTTATATTGGACAGGGAGGGGCAATGAACAAGGATCCTGCTGCGTCACTTGCAGGTGACTTTTAAAGCTGAACTTGAGACCTCGGGAAAATAATACTTGCATCCCTTGCCCTCAGAGCCTTGGGGGACTGGGATCACTGTAAGCCATGAAGGGCTCAGTGCATGTGTGGCAGCCCCCACACCACTGTTTTCCTCCAGAGCTGTGGAGGGGAAGTGTTGCACAACAGCACTCATATGATTGGAACACAAACTTGCCAGCTCCACATACACTTATATAATTCTGCACCGTCTGCTCGTCAACACGTTGCAAAACAGCAGTGGGATCAATCGCTCTACTTTTAGGTATACAAATATTATTGCACTCCCACCAGCCCTCTCTGGGTGAAAAGTCATAGGGATGTGAGGTGCTGTGAGGACCCCAGGCCCACAGCTCTGGGGACAGTGCCTTCAGTGTGTCCTGCAGGGGCTGAGGGTGTCCAAGGCCAGGATGGCCAGGCACATCCTTACTTCCCAATGTCCTGATGGCCCTATCTCCTGGAAAACCTCACTAAGAGGCTGTAGATAGGACCCTCGAATTGCATACATCAGTATCACTTCCAGAAGATCTCACCTCTCCAACTACATCGGCTCCCTTACGGGAGAAGCCCCCAAACCTGTGCTGCCTGCAGGGAGCTGGGAAGGGTGCTCTGCCGGGCAGGAGCAAGCCCTGCTCCTGCCCCTTGCAAGGAACACAGTGACCCGTGCTGAGCCCGAAAACACCCGCGAGGCGCTGCTGTTTGACGGCCGCTTCCCCGCAGAGCCCATGTGGAGAAGCCGAAGCTGCCGGGGCAGCGGGTGGCTCTGGGACCGCTCTGTTCCGCCTGCCTGCCGGGCCGAGGTGCCCGCAGAGCTCCTTGCGCAACGCGTCCTGCACAAAGCCGGGGCTGGCTGGGGCCCAGACCCCTCCTGTGGCCGGAGGAAGGAGCAGCCAGTGCCTGCCAACAGCTGCACTTCCTAGAAACGAAGAAGACAGAAGATCGGGAGAGTTGAGGGATGGTGGAGGGGGGCCCGGGGGATGCTGCGGGAAGGATTGAGGCGCTGTGGGTTACGAGGTGAGCAGCACAAAGCATAGCCTTCCCTGTGGCTTCTCTTCAGGAAAACAAGCTCTTTGGCTTCACACAACAGCTCCCTGTTCTTTGTTAAACTCTGCTCACATCCAGAGCTGAGGAGCCCCTTCCAACCCACGCACTCTGTGGGCTGGCACTGCTCCTTCCCAGCTCTCCCTGCCGGGGCAGCTCTGCAGCCTCCAGTGCCATGCTGCGGAACACAGTGGCTCAGGACAGTGCCACTTTCTCTGCCACCAGCCCAATAGCCAGACAAGGCATTTGGAGGCTGAGGGAAGTGGGGCACAGGGGTAAGGTGCTTGGCAGCGAGAACACCGCTCCCTGGGCTCCCCAGGCTGTCCTTCCAGCTGCAGGGCTGCCGGGTGAAGGGCACTCCTGGCTTCACATCTGTCTCCAAGCAGGCCAATGCTGCCTTGCCCAACACCTCCCTGCTCACGTCCTTTTCTCATTGCATGTGGGAAGAGTTGCAAAACAAGAGGTTGCCTGGGGTGCAGCCATGGATCCTGCCTCTGTGGGCTGCAGGAGCTCCTCTGCTTCTCTTTCAAAGAGAAATTGAAAGGACTCCACAAGGGACCAATGCAGCCTGTCACAGCTGAGCTGCTGGGGACACTGCTATAGTGTGAACCCAAGAAAGAGAAGACAGAGCCCATCACCTCATCTGGAGCTGGCAGCCCAGCATGGCAGGCAGCAGCCTCCACCATGTGAGGCTGTTTCCAAGGGTTACCCTTTGCTGGCCGTATGGTTTGTGGGGCAGGAGGGACAGGGAGCATGGCCCTGCTTACATCCTTTCCATGAGGAGGAGCCCTGGGCTGCTGAGTGGGTGAGCGGGCCCTGGTGAGCAGGGGAGGGGTGCTGGGATGGGGATCCCCACTAGTGGAACACAGTGCTCAGCCTGGTGGGGCCATCCCCAGGGTTTGTTCTGCTTTCATTCAGGTGTCTGAGTTACAAGCTTCAAAAAAAGGCCAGGCAACAGAGGGCTGGGGGAGGCCCCATAGCCAGCCCTCCATTTCCATGCCATTGAAGAAAGGTGGCTTTGCTCCCAGACAGGGACACAAGCCATTCATTCCCTGCCCTACATGACTCTAAGGCTTGGGCACCATTGGGGATGTCCACAGGGCCATGCAGGACCCTCACCCTGTGCCAAGGATGGATCCATGCACAGGATTGACAGACAGTGGCCCCCAGCCCCACTACAGCATCACCAGTTTTGTTAGCCTCCAGTTAAACAAACCTAAGCCCACCACCATTAGAAACAGGGAAGGCACAGCTGCAGGGCCGCACACAGCAGCCACTGTCTCCAGCAGTGATTGCCCCAGAGCCATCAGGGCACAGGGTCCCTCTGCCCCCATGTGCTGAGAACCACCTTGTCCCCAGTGCCTCGGTCTGAGCCCTTTGCAGCCCCAGGGCCACAGAGAGAACCATTCTTCCCTGGGCAGGAAGCACAGCAACTTGGGGCTGCTGCCCTGTGAGATGTCACTGCTTGGCAACAAGGAAATACTTTGTTCTCGCTCCATAAAAGGCATTTGTGTGTCCCTCCCCAATGGCACAGGCCCAGCTCAGGGGAAGAAGTCCAGCAGCTACTCAAGAGGCAGCAGCACAGGATGGGGACAATGCAGGGACAAAGGTGCCCTCTCCTCCAGCAAGGCCAGGGGTTGTCCCCTGCCTCTTCTTGCTTCTGCCCTGCCCAACCCCAGTGTCAGGGAGGCTACTTACCAAAAGATCCTGGCAGGTCCACAGAGCGCCACTCACCCCCCACCTCAGTCCCTAGTGCCCTGCCAGCAAAGCAGAGCTCAATTCACTGGAGAAACCAGTGCCAGCTGCAGGAATGTGTTTCATCTCTAGCCAGCTGATGCATGGCAATTCCCATCAGCCACCCCAGTTTTGGGCTAGCAGTGACCTATTTATGTAAGGCAAGCTCTTCACAAGCCTGGGCCTGGTGCAGCACCCTCCAGGGGCAGCCATGGGAAAGCAGGAGTGCCTAGGGGCCTGGACCTAGCCAGGCTGGACTCATGCTGTCTGTCACCCAGCCCCTCAAAGGCACCAGCGCAGGGTCAGAGCCAGCCCACGGCAGCCACTCTGGTCAATGGCCCTGCTAGGGCAGGGCTGGCAGGAAAGGTGGGACTCCTCCAAGCATCAGGAAGCACACAGGGAGGAGACCAGACACAGGGGAGCCTTGAGTTACAGGGACGTGCGCTTAGCATTGTCCTCCATGGAGCAGAGGCTGCAGAAACTACAGAATGGGGGCTTCCTGCCAGGGTACAGGCTGTTCCAGCTCCTGTCCCCCATCCCAGCAGCAGGGCTGCTCTGTAGAGGTGCCTCTCCCACAGTGCAGGGCTCCTCAGGACATATGAGGGAACCAGCCCAGCTGCCACTTCCCAGTGCCCTTTCTGGCACAACCAGCACAAAGGGAAGCTCACAGTCCAGGGAGGACAGAGCTGTGGGGAGCAATGCTCAGAGCATGCACACAAACAAAAAAAGCCCTCGAGTCTATTCCCAAGCACAACTGCCGCTCTCCCACTATTCCACCACTCTGTCCTTTGCCATGGTCCAACAGGCAGGTGACCACAAACAGCCACCCGAGCCCCTGCTCATCCCATTTCTGTCTTCCAAGAAGCCCAGGCACAGGGCTGGAGAGCCATTTACAGGGGTTGTGGGAACCCCATTCCCACCCCAGCATGTTGCCAGTTACACAATTGCCTTTCCACAAATAAGGCATTGCTTGGAGGGATGTGTGCAGAACAGCATGGAAGGAAAGAAACCTACTCTTGAAGTTTGCAAGATAATATCCGATTTAGAGGTACTTGCACAGGGGTTGCCCCTTTTTTAATCTTCAACGATGTGGTGCAAGGAAGGGATTTTTTCTCTTGATGTTTTGCTGTTACATAACTCAAAGTAACTAATGAAAAAGGTCTTCTCTGTTCCTGCTCCCTCCCTCCCAGCTGCTGCAGCCCAGGAAGCTCCCAACCACCTTGTTGCTTTGGAGCCCTGGCACAGCATCTCTTAATCCTCACACAATATTGGCAAAAGGACTTTAGCAGTGCTGGCCTGACCCCACAGGTGCCTCCACCTTCGTGCAGCAGCACCCATTGCACCTGAGGATTTGCTTTTATTCCGTGTGGATCCCCCAGTGCTCCAGGTCTGGCTGCTGACACCAAACTGCTGCTGAAAGCATGCCTAGCTGAGCTGACCCTGCTGGCAGGGTTTCTGCAGCTCCCTGTCTGTAGGCTTGTCCTGGAGACAGCTTGCATCAGAGCAAATGCGATTGTTCTCATCAGATTTTATGAATTCCCTCCAGAGTTCCTACGTAACACAAGTACATTAGGGGACTTTATCCCTGCTAATTTGAGACGACAAAGTCAAACCATGTATCAGATGAATCTGCACAGGGAGGCTTATTCATAAGTAGCAGCAATGATAGGGCACTACACTGCCTGCCAAGAGACTCGTCATTAGCTCATTAGCAGAGGACATCACATCCTAAACGGGAGAACTGAAAAGGAAACATCACCTTGCAGCCACAGACCCTCTCCTTGTGCTGAGTGCATCTTGGAGTGCTGCTCATCAATGCTGAAGGCATTTTGCAGTTGAGATGCCAAGAATAAGTAGCCCCATCCTCCCCTCTTGCCCAAGGGTTTTTGCAGCCAGTGTCAAGAGTGGCTCACAGAGCTCTGTCAGCTGCATTCACCACTGGAGTCTCACCCAGAAGCAACATACAGCCTGTTCATGCTGGACAAGCCCATCTCCAGAGACAACAGCCCCTGTACTGGCATAAAATATTGAGGTGACTGCAAGATCTAAAAATACCTGTTTAAAACCAACATCAGTTGGTGCCTGAACACTGTGGAACAACAAAAACCTGAACAAAAACCAAACAACAAAAGCCCACCCACAAACTCATGTACAAGCAAAGGTTAAAAACTTCTTTAAAAAGTACAAAGGAGCACAGTAGAGCCATCAGACAGACTTTGATCAGGAGAACTTGATAGCAACTGCTGGGGAATATGAAACTGAAGCTATAGGGCTACAGCCAGCTGAAGAGGACGACTTTCCACAAGCAGATCTGCAGCCTTCCTGTCACATCCCACCTCTCCTCTCCCTAAGCAAGCCTGCAGGCAAAGCATGGGCCAGGAGATGATTCACCTGACTCTTCTGCACAAACTGACTACTTCATTTTGATTAGCTGTAATAAGAACTTTCCCAGCCTTACCTCAGCACTTCCACACCCATTTTTCTCTTGCACTATCATGATGACGTAGGTCCTGTATCTAAAAATGGTTAGATAAATGCTTCTTGTAACAGAACCGTTGGTTTAGTTACTCTGTTATTTCAGTTACTCACTACTCTCTCACTTTCTGATGCTTCCTTCCTGTCAGTTTGTCCCAACTAGGATTTTAAGCTGCTTAAGGTTCTTTTCAGGCCTGGCAGCTCTGCCCTGGTTGCTGCTGTTGCAGCTATTCCTGTACAAGTTTTACACATTATGCCTCAGCTTAGGTTCAATAACATCTCTAGCTCTCTAGAGAGAGGTTACACAGCCTCTTCGTAGATACATAAGACCTAGTTACAAGACCTGGGAACGAGAAATAGGTTGTTGATTTCAAGAGCAAGTTCTCACTGATCAGTCCTCATTCTGGCTGGAAGGGACCTCTGGAGGCCTCTCAGAAGCTGTCTTTACCCCATCTACACAGGCTCTGTTGTCCCAGCCTCTCCTCAAAGCGCAGGTGCTGGGCCCTGCCAGCTCAGTGGCTCTGCTGGGCTTGCTCGTCACTCTTGACAGGAGGTCCAGGACAGATGTGCTAGCCCACAGGTGATCTCATGAGGCAGGTAAGCCTTGCTGTTCAAATGATGCTTCTGCATGACACCAGAGACCAGAGATCTGAGCTTCATCTCCTCCTCCGTCACCAGCAACAACGGAAGCATCACTTACAACGAACAAAAAGAATTTTATTGGAACATATACACACAGGGATAACAGAGGTATCTGAGTAATCAAATATGGAATGTTTAAGAAAGTTAAAATAAATAAGGATACCAAGTTTTGCCAGTGCTAGGTCCAGCACCAATGTAAGTAAATGCCCTCTGAACAAGTCTGACTCTGACAGGATTATCCCTGCAGAGCCTGTAAAGATTCCTACCACCAGAAAGTGGCCAATAATTTTGGAATACAAAGAGTCACAATAGTGCTTTCTACTGATGTGCATTCACACTGTTTATTCACTACTTTCGTCTCTTATTTCTTTAATAATATCTATTAAATTCTGGAGTCCAAAAACGTAACCCGTGTCTTGGCCCTCGTGCACCACAGAATCTTCTCCATAGTATTTGCAGGTTGTGTGGGCAAAGTCTATCATGCGGACATCGACAGTGCTGGCAGTTGGTTTGTAGGCATAGGCTCCTGCCGACTCATCTGAAGATTCCTCTGAAAGGTCCTCTAGGTCCTCTGGATCCGAGTCAACGGTAACTTCCTGCCTCTCCTTTCCATCATAGATGATCAGCAAGGAGCTGGAATAGAAGCGATAGGACTCCTGTTTCTCCAGCACAGACTTGAGTTCAGTGAGTTTTTTAATAACGGACTCAAAGAGTTCCCTGCGCAGGTATTTGCCATTATGAAAGAACTGGTAAAGTGCTTCTTTGAATCCTTGGACTGAGAGTTTTCTTCCGTGGTATTTATTCATGAACATCAGCTGGCCGGTGCCTGCCTGGTAGACCTGCATGTACAAACACAAGACAAAAGGAATAGTTAAAATTGCTGACACACTGATACCAAAGCCTTGAGAGGGAAAAAAAAAATTTAAAAAAGCATGCTACTTAAACCTTTTACAAGATGACATACTAATCTCTAAAACTGCTCTTGCACAATTATAGAAATTGCTATCAACTGATCCGGCAGTGCCTGTGCAACTCAGAGGAAGTGGAAAATTCCCTCAGTTTAGATTTGAGCTTTTCCATCCAGAATGTAAGAACAAGGACTTTAAGTGAGATTAGGAAAGCTGCAGCCAAGATCTCCAAATTCAAGCTACAACTTGTACCACAGCCACTCATCCAGCTCATTACCAGCCTCTGCTCTAGGATGTATCAGTTGATTCTCAGCATGCTGATATCTGAGTGACAGCAAACATTCCTATACAAAACTACAGTGTACCCCATAATCATCTGTATTTGAAGAAGTCAGAGGTCCTCCTGCAGAAAATGCCCTCCTGCAGGAAGGCATAGGAGAGTGGTCTATACAACTGATGGTTCAATAATGCCTAAACATCTGGGTCAAGAAAGGATTGCAAGTGCTTCCAAAGTTCCTCTCTGTTTTCCAACACAGGTCAACACTGGAAAGTGAACAATGGCAATGCCCTGCTCAAATCCCAGCACACTGTGGTTAGAAATGCAGCTCCCACACTTTCGTTTCTGCCTCATGTTTTTCTCTGAATTTGAACAGTGAGCTGAACACCACACATGGCAACAGTCCTGCTATGGAACAAGTCCTAGCAAACACTGCTAGCATTCCTGGAATCTACTGGATAGGAGGAGAGAAGCTTCAGGAAAAAACTCCAACACAAACATGTTGTTTCCCATTTGTCACTCTAGGAATACAGAAACAAGTAAACAAAAAATTCAGGTGAAAGTCCACACAATGTCTCCTCATCTGGCAACAAGTCTTATCACATTTACCAAGCACTTCTTGCCTGCACTTTGCAACAAGTCTACTTCAAGCAGTGAAAGATCTGTGGCTTTCAAAGTTACACAACAGAACTGATTGCTTCTTAATATTTTTACAGATTTCCATGCTGTTAATTCAAAATGCCTATAACTGGCCCCTCCTGTAAGTGTTCCCTATGCTATCCTGAAGTGTTAGTTGAATCAGTAGTTTTAACAGTTTTGAAGTGCTGACAAGGTGCAGGAGGCTGTGTGTTCAGAGCTTGCACTCACTGATGCAGAGTATGGGCTGCAGGCTGCTCCCGCAGATGCTCCAACTGATCGGTGACACTCAAAACCCTCACTCCCCTCTGTGAAGGAAACGAAGCACAGCAGCTCAAGCGCAACAACTTGTGAGATGCCTGCATAAACCCATAACTTCACTACCAGACACAGGTGCCAGCCTGCTGGGCACACTGCCGAGCTGCCCCTCACCTGCATGCCGCAGACGCGCACTCCGATCACGGCCGAGGTGCTCTGCTGGCACTTGCGGATCTGATTCGCCTTCTTCTCCTCGGACGCGTCGTCGCCGTGCTGTCGGGTGCCCATCTTCAGGTCCAGCACACACGGGACCTCGTAGCGAGACGTCAGGTTCTCCAGCAAAATGAATTCTGAGCAGTTAAGGAACAAGGCTTGCAATGAGGAATACAGGTTTTAAAAACATTGCCACAGATTTTATAGTGCCTCACGTATAACTTTAAGGATATCCAAAACATGCCTAGTATAAAGTAATCTAGAAATATTACAGTTACATAAACTTAAGATGCCCTCTCTGTTTTAAGCCAGTTCTAGTTTTACTGGTCTAGAGAGAGACTAGTGAATTTCCACATTAAGTGAAAACCAAAACCAATCAGCGCTCTACAAAAATATAATGTGGCAGCTGACTTTGAATTATGACATATTTCCAGTCTAGCAAGAGACTTTTTTTTCTATGGGAAGTGAACATTTTGTGTATTTGTATTACCATTCAAAACCAGTGAAGCATTTTCACACCATCTTTACAACTTCAAAACATCTGTATTATTACTGTCCCAAAGATATCACACACTTTTTAGGCAAATGAATAATAATCTAGTGAAATGGTGAGGGTACCAGCCAAAAAATCCTACCAATTTGATCATTTATTAGTCATAGATGTTTCAGTAATCCATCACCGAAACTCCTCACACTGAGAAATTTGTTTACCTCAGTATTTAGATACTACTACTTTTGCAGGATGTATCAGTAGCATCCAAGCCTAAAGCAAGATCAGTTTTTGATGGAATGCTCAGGGTGGAGATGTTTGCCTATGAATCCACAGCACAAAACCGATGTGCTTCAGCCTTCATGGATTCAGTCAGTTTTTTTGTTTCTCATGCTGCAATCCTACATTACAGTTTATATTCAACTTTTCTTAAAGCTCATCAAAAAGAGACTACTAGAAGCAGAAACTCCAGGCACTGGAACATCCTCTCTGTTTAAGAAACTGACGAAAAGAGGA
Organism: Geospiza fortis; assembly: GCF_000277835.1. Taxonomy (NCBI): domain Eukaryota; kingdom Metazoa; phylum Chordata; class Aves; order Passeriformes; family Thraupidae; genus Geospiza; species Geospiza fortis. The sequence continues at coordinate 5,381,486 of NW_005054339.1, read as the reverse complement.
AGAGGACCCTGGTTTTTAAGATCACAATGTGAAGATTTTAATTGAGTTCTCTGAATTTCCCAGCTTAGGTAGTTTGTTACGTGCTGGAAAAGCACATTTCTAGGAAGTGCTGGCAAATCCTTCAAAGATACCAAATAAATCACAGCTTCTGAGAGTCTCTTGGGACTGCAGTTAAGCCTGCTCTGTACTCTTATCTGGAATGTTCAAGAAATAAGAGGCAGAGCCCTGCTCATTCCATTGTTATGAGGCACTTTCAGGAAAGGATACTATATTGATTTCGGTGCTTTGCGTTTTCCTTCATCCGCTGTAACTGTTGCTGGTGACATTTCATGCTCCAAGGATTATGGTGTTTAAACTGAGAACTGACATTTCCTTTTTTCTCTACAGTGCAATACAAGACTTCAGATTTCTTCAGCCACTCAAATTCTTCCTCCAGTTTGTGACTAGAAAAACAACAAAGTAACAAATTACAGGTCAAGAGGAAAAATAAGCTCTTGAAGAGCAGCTGTCAATGGATTTAACTCTACAACCTATTTTGCTCAACTTCATTAACAGCAAGCAGAATCCTTATTTTCCTCTCCTGTATATGTACACAAAATGCCCATGAATAGGGTTTCAACCATTACAAAGCCACTTCCAAACTAATATAATAGAGCATACAGCCTTATTATACATCTTCTACCTGTGTGCATGGCTTCTATGAAGTAATGCAAGAGGTAGCAGTGCATTTTAAAGGTTTTAAGGTTTACCCTTTGCTAAGGTCACTGTTTTTAGCACAACACATCACAGCTCACAGTTTATGGTGGGCACAATTAATAGGAATGAACAAGAGGGAAAATGTCACTAGCAGGGATAAAGCAGGATTCCTAACAAAGTATGCCATACAGAGTAGCACTTAAATATGTTTGGGGTTGGTTTATTTTTAACTATTGTTCTTTTGCAGGTGAGTGAATGCTTTTTGTTTGTTTGTAGAGGTGGTTCTTCGTGGTTTGGTTTCTTTGGTTTGTGTTTTTTTTTCTCTTTCTGAAGTGTCCAAAATAACTTTGGGAAACTCGTTTCAACTGACCACAGCAGAAAAAAAATTAAAATACTCAACTTAGCCTTTACTGAGGGCTAAGGACATACTAGTTTCACTAGTGAACCTGTCTGCACTGAAGAGGTCAGGAAAAACAAAAGAAACAAGAGAAGAAAAGAAAATGAAAGTGAAAAGAGTTCTAGGGACTTCTCCAGAGTTCTGGAGAACAGAATTTGACAGTGAAAAGTCAAACTTACCTTTTCATTTTTTCCTCTTTCCTGTGCTGCCGGACCCATTCCTTCGATATCTTCTCGTTTTCTAGCAACACTGTTTTTTTGTTAGTCCACCGCAATAGTTTACTTTTGGGTTCACAGTCAGAGTTATCTAAGTTTTCTAGGTTATCGTGGTCCCCATTTAATGGATATGCTATTAGACATAAGTTTCCATCTTCATCCTCTTCAAAGCTCACTGATACCACACCTGAAGAGAAAAAGGACCCAGACAGTTATGAACTGCTCAAGCGACAAGCAAGCCTTTTAGAACGCATTCTTTTACACTAAGAATACAGCAACTTTATTTTTTCTCTTACCCCAGTCCTTAGTTTCTATCTTGCCACAGGCCAAACCTCATCTGCCAACCTAACAAATATCAAAAGAGCTAGACAAAAATGACACCTCACAAAAGACAATTTATCATATTGGCACAACAATGATACAAAAGATCATTTTCCCTCTCTGAGGCAGTCAAGCAACAATCAAAGAATAACAGGACACAATTTCAATTAATAAAAGTTTTTATTAATTAAAAAAATCTGACTGGTCTGATTCTAAGTGATACGTAAAACATTTGTTAACATCTTGCAGTGAAAAGTGACCTGCACAAAATAAAAATTCACACTAAAACCTTTTCAAATTTTGCATGACAGCAAAGCAAAAAGCAGTTCTCTGAACAATACTTGGTTAATAGATCCCAAGGGAAAGGAAAGATGTGCAAGGAGAGCAAAACAAGGGAAATGTCACATTACAACAGAAACTAGTCCAAAAGCTTCCACTTAAAATCACCATGTTTAATTATACATTTTCATCTATTTTTTGGAATATATTTTATTGATACTGGTTATGCAGCAATCTTGTGGAATAAGTAACAAAAATGCAATACAAAGCAAATCTGTTTGCAGTACAGAAACATGGTGAACCTCAAAAGCATTTTTTCTCCTTATCCTCCCCTCAGGAGTCTCTAGAGCACTGCATTGTATTTTAAGAGTCTTAGTGGAGCACTGACAGATGTGCCCAGTACCACATGAGTAAGTCTCAGGAGTTAATGGAGAAGCCATAACAATTATCTGAATTGGTTTTTATTTTGTTTTCCAGTCCTCTATTTCAGACCAGTCAGTCTGCACAGTTCTTGCAGCTCATCACTAGCTGGGGGAGAGGTCTTGGTGAGCAACTGGAATTCCCAAGGTGGGCAGCAGCTCCCAGACCTGCAGGGCTGGGGCAGGGAGTACAGAACCTCTGACTGTCCCGATGTCACAAAGGAAAGGACAATGAGGAAAAGGGTGGGGGAGCCAGCTAGCAAATGGCTTCTTTGCCTTTACTCTGGAAAAAAAAAATCAGAGGTGGACCAAGAAAGGCCCCTTCCCTCTAAATCCCTCCCCATACTTCCCAGAAAGCCACATACACTAGTACAATTGCTCTATTACATTTTGAAAAGTATCATTCAAAGATCAGATTTTCTTCCAGTCCAACAGAACTTGTAATTAGACATGGCAGAAAGTCTCTGTAAATGAGCAGAGATTATTAATTCTGAAACATCACTGAAGTCTTCTATCACTTTCAAAGGCAGAACACAAAACTTCATCACCATCATGGTTGTTAAAATCAATATGCTTTAAAAAGCAATTGCATTTTAAAAAAAGTGCTTCAGACATATTCATCATTAGAGAGCAGTTGATGGAATAGAAGAAAGAAAAAGAAGTATTCCTGTTAACTAGTTCAATTCTTAGGAGAACTGGAATTTCCACTCCTACATAACTTCTGACTCAGCCTCATCACAGCTACTTGATCCTTGCCTACCTAAATGCCATGAATTTTCATTTCCTTAATGGCAGAAATAACACTGCAAGTATTCAACAAGACACCTTACTGGCATGTACTTATTGCAATTGAAATGAAAGTCAGAGGAGAAATCAAAGCACAAAAGAGACCACAACTAAGCTTACACAAAACACTATTATCCATCCTTACCAAATCCTTTGTAAACAAACATTAAACAAGTGGCAAAAAAAAAAAAATCCACAAAAAAAGAAAAAAAAAGAGGCAGATAATTACTGAAAATGTTCTCAAGCTGTTAGCTACTTACCTGTGCCTAAGGGAGATATATGGGCTATCACCAGCAGAGTTGCTCTACTCTAATGCTGTTAGTCAGCCCAAACACCAACTTGGCAAGCATTTCCACCCTGCATCTCCACAGCCTGCCTCAGACAACATCAAAATACATGAAAAAAAACCTAAAATCTCTTCCACACAGAAGAGATTTCAGAGAGAACAGAGAGCACAGCACACTCGCATTAACAGAAATGAAAAGTCCGACCCCATTCAAAGGTTTGGTAACTTACCCTCATATTGTGGAGTGAATTTACGCATTTCTGTCGGGAGAGTCTCATAGAACTGGTGTTCTCTCTGAATAAGAGGTTTACAGATGGTCTTGTCATCAAATCGGAGGACACAGGAGTGTCCTCCAACTTGGTGGACAAAAGGCTGGAGTAAGACTCCCTTGGAATAGTGCTCCACTTCCATTGCTCCAAATGCTGGGCTCATCCTTGTAGCACATTAGACAGAAGACGGCGTCAGTGGTGAAGGCAGTTCAGAGCCTGAAGCCTCCGAGCCCTGCAGGTGTTTACTCTGATTCAAAAGTCTGTTAAGGCAAACACAGGAGAGCGGCGGCCGTCAGTGTCTGGGCGCCGTGCCCCGGGAGCCCGGCGAGAGCGAAGCGGGGCCGAGCACGGCCGAGCGCGCACCTCCCGCTGCGGACTGCGGCGACTGCGGCCGAGCGCGGGGCGCAGCCACGAAAGCTCTGCTGGACACGCCCCCGCCGAGCCGCAGCCAGGGCCAGCCCCGCCGCTCCGCATAGGAAACCCACCCGAGCCAACCCCGCCGCTCTCCCCAAGGAAACCCACCCGGGCCAGCCCCGCCGCTCCCCCCAAGCAAATCCACCCGCGGCACCCGGGCGAGCCCCGCCTGCCGCACCCCAGCCCCCGACCGCCGAGACAGCTCCCCTTGCGCAGGCCAGCCCGAGAAGCGGGAATTAACACCGAGCGCACAATTCCCCCCTTCCAGGCAAGGACAGCAACCAACCGACGTCCAGAGTGGGACGTGTATTGCACCGGTTCATTCACAACATGTCAGATACCGAAAATATGACACAGATGCAAGCTCTTCACAGGCAAGCCACAACGCTAATGTGCCATTTTCCAAGAACGCTTTTTTCCCCTACATTCAGCAGAAGGCAGTGGCCTGTGCCAGCTGCATCCAAAAGATCTGCCTCTGTACCCTGTGACAGCACACTGCTCGGTTCTGGCCAAACACCAGTTTCATGCAACCTGCACTTCAGAGAGCAATTAAAAGGAGCGACGCTGAAAACTAAAACATGACTGTCTTGTTCTCTGCCTTCCAGTAAATTTTTAAGTTGAGTTACTCTAATTTTAGACCAAAGCTTTAATGATTAACTTTTTGTGGCTAAAAACAACCTCATGCTCATTTTGCCTGAAGATAGTTACACGGACAATAATGCACTTAATTCAAAGAGACTACAAAGTGTTCTAGGTCACAGGTCTATTTTTATTTGTCCTCCTTAGATATTTAACAGCTTTACATTAACTGGAAAAGCAGAGACCTGCAGGCTTAAAGCAGCAGCACTACCAGAACTACATACGCCTACAGCATGTCCTGGACATAAGAGCATTAATTGAATTAAACAACTAAACTGCTTAAAGAAACAACAGATCGATCAACTGAATGAACTCCAGGTCCTGGAATGTTTACCTGTGCCTAAGGATAACAGGTCAATAAGAGCTGAACGTGTTTTTTTTGGTGGGGCTTTTTGGTGTTGGTTTTTTTTCCTCTTTTCTTCCAAGTGCCTTATTTGACAAAACATTATCAGGTTCTTGTTTTTTCTTTTTTTTTTCCCTTTTAATTCTGAGGAATAGTATTCGTCAGAAACAATAATGTCTTCTGATAACCTATATTATTAAGATTAGAGCATTATCAATAAACTTTGATTTCTCTTTGTACTACTTTTAATTTCCTAGTATTCTTTTTCTAATGCAGCTACTGCATCACCACAGAATTTTCTAACCTACCTCAGCATCAACAATTTGACAACTCAGAGACACACATATAAAAACCTCTCAGTTATACCCCAAACACAGGCCACTTCAAAAAAACCCAACTGCACCAAGCTGAGCAACCCTGGAGTGCCCTGGCAATGCAGAAAAGCCACGTAACCATAGCCTGTCCCCAGGTCCTGGGCAGTCCAATGTACCTCTTCAACTGCCACAGTCACAACGGAGCACTCTTACAGCTCCTGAGTCACAGATTTATTTCTCCATGGCTCCCCAAAGTAGCACCCACTCCATGCAGAGCCACACTGCTCTTCACTAAGGCTCACCTGCAAGCTGGCTTACCACCACACGTGTAACACACTTGGAGCTGTCTCCAAATACACACTTAACAAGCCACATTACCTCCTGAGTAAACTCTGAGAAATGTTTCCCTTTTCCCTTACAGAAATCATAAGCATCAGTCTGTATACTGCACCAGTAATTGTACAACTCTTTAGCTCTCATTAGGATTTTCTAGAGGCAATAATGCCTTCGGTCCTCTGGAATTTCTGAGGGAAAGCCAGAAGTGTGCCAGGTTTCACTGGAGGTGCATTTCCCATGTATATGATCTTGCAGGGCCAAAGCTTTACACTGGCACAGCCACATTTAACAGCCCTGCAGAACAGCAGCAGTACAAGAGCCACTTTTTCCAAGTCAGCATCACCACTCTGTGGCTGCCTTCCTAATTACCCCTGATACAGAGACATTGCCAACTGCAGTGATTCAGACTGAGAAAGCACCTTGCAACATCCTTTAACCTCAAACACTTAAATCTGTCCCAGTCCTCCTGCATTACAGTTGCATCAGGAGTTAACTCGAGAAGATATTTATGCCATAGAAATTACTCTAGCAAACATCATCTCCAACACAGATGATCTACACCTTGTTTATCCCAACACATCTTCAGGGAGCTCATTAGTAGCAGCTCATTGTTTGCTTCCATGGATGCCCAAGTGGTCTGGACAATACTTGTATGTAGATTGCACTCAGCAATGGAACTGCCAAGCACAGAATTGGACAGGACTACTCATTGTACTTCACCCTTTCCTGAACAAGTAATATCTGGCAGCACATCACACAGTGTAACTTCCCATTGGAGGAAAAAGAGAGTTTTTTTCGTGTTCTGATATTATACAAATTATCTGATAAGTTATTATAATCAGGCAGTATTTAGATAAGGGTGGGGGTTTTTTGAGAGAAACATTGGTAACATTTGTACATAGTCCAACACAGTGTACCCAGTCAGCACTACCACAAGACAAACGTGAAACTACCAGAAATAAAGGGGAAGGCTCACACAAATGAAGATAAGTTTACTGTGCCTGTATTAGTAAGTTCTGCTTCTGTTTTTATCTTCCAAAAACTGCAGCGCAACTCCCCCATGTTCCGTTTCTATGACTGAATTTTTGTAGTACATATCCCTGCTGAAAAAGCTCTGCAGCAGAAACTGCGTGCAAGGACTGCTGAGCAGAGCATCAGCAAGGAGCTCCTTGCCATAAAGCCTTTAGCTGAGCTCCTTAATTGTGCAAGGCAACCTAGTGCCTTTTTGTGAAACTAAACCAGATCCGATGGGAACATTGGAACAATGCTCAAGAAGATAGCAGCAAGACCAGGTCATTTTGTCAACAATTTAGGTTTCAATGAGGCCTTAGTTTTCACTTTGATTAATTAACATATTTTAGCCATTCAAGAAGCACTGTTTATGTAATAAATTCAGTCTCTTTTCATGCAATAAAATTCTTCTCACTTGAAAAAAGGTTTTGAGTAAGATTTTACATTTTTTCTGCTGCATGTCTTACATTACCATTACTAACAATCAGGATTTGTTTATCATTTTGGCTCTCCTTAATATTTGGAATTTTGCCATTCAGATTAACTGGGCCTGGAGCACAACTGTAATGCCCATCAGAAATGCTTTGCACTGTTTCATTTATAAATACTTTAATTCCATAAACAGCCTCACAATATGCCAAACTGGTTGCAGTTCCTTATAAATAAAAGCTTTGACCTAAGACCAAGAGTTTCAAGCAGCATTGATGTTGATCAGCACAAGCACAATGCAGTTTTTCACTGCCTTTCCTCTGATTCTACACCCAGTTTGTTCTTAATGCTCTTTGGGAAAGAAAGAGCCCAGAACAACTGGTTTTAGGCAATCTTCCCAGATAGCAAATGCAGGCTCACTGTACCCTGCCCTTTTCCTCCTACGTGCTTTTAAGTGCCTTTGACTAGTTTTTGTTCAAACAACACATCAGCCAAAAAAGCAGACTTACTAATCCTTCACATGTCAAGCATTTTAAGGAAAAAATCTGACATAACTTGAAGGAGCAAATAAACACGTGCCTGACACAGCAATATTCGCTTGAGCAATGTCATTCCTACAGTAAGCAGCAAAAGATGTTTAAAACCCAAACCTGCAAACCAGAAGTGACATTTATAGACATCTTATCCCCATCACATGTGACAATGACCATCAAAAGAATACCACAATGAATTCATGTTTTCAGGCTCTTAATATTAATCCCAGGTGACAGCATTCTTTGGAAGGTACTTCATGTCATTACAGATTCTCAACTTAGTCCCATACGTAATTGCATTAATGAACACATTCTCTGGAGAGCACAGGTCTCAATTAAGCAGCAGCTTCTTCCTTCATAACAATCTTAAAAGTAATACACCTCCTGCCAAAACTTTGTAATGATAGAACTACTGATGCAGAACTGCCCTTCTGTTGAATCTGTTAAAACTGGGTTCTCTCTAGTGCAGGCTTTTTGCTCTGGATGGTTAGCATCTTCAACTCCACACGACCATAAATCAGCTTTACAGGGACAGAAATAGCAAGGCAGCAAAGCTTTCTGCCTGTCCTTTTTTCTCAGTTCACTGGGGAGTGCAGAGGAAGCTGACAGGGAAGAGATCTGCAGGGCAGAGCTGCTGCAGGGTGATGAAGCAGACAAAGCAAAGCCCCTTCCCAAGGTTCCAAGGTGCTGTGGTTTGACACTGGCACAACCCCAGGCACCCACAAGAGTTGCTCACTCACCCTGCCCTGCCACAGCTGGCAGAGGAGAGAAAACAAAAATTAACAAAGGCTTCACAAGCTGAGGTAAGGACCAGGAGAAACACTTCAAGGGCAAAACAGGCTCAACGTAAGGTTGCAAAGTGAATTTATTACTAACAGAATCAGAGGAGGATAGTGAGAAGTAAAATAAGCCCTTAAAACACCTTCTGTCCCCAGCTCCTCCCTCCTTTCCACCAACAGCACAGAGAGGGCACAGGAGTTTTTGGGTCAGTGCATCACTGAGATTTTCTTCTGCTGCTCTGGGAGAGGAGTCCTTCGCCTACGAGGCCGTGGGGTCCCTCCCAGGGGAGACAGCTCTCCGTGAACTTCTCTACCATGGGTCCACTCTCAGGAGCAGCTGGTCTACAGCACTTGCTGCAAGGTGAACTCCCCCCACAGGCACACAGCCCTCCCAAATCTGCTGTGATGTGGTTCTGTCTTCCCACGGGGTGCAGTCCTCCAAGGACAGGCTGCTCCAGCCTGGAAGCTGGGCCCTCTCTCTCCACTGGGGCTTCTACTGGATCACAGCCTCCAAGGACAGGCTGCCCCCCCTGCCATCGGAAACTCCCCCATGGGCTGAGGGTGGATCTCTGGATCCCCCGTGGATCTCCATGGGCTGCAGGGGAACAATCTGCTTCACCACAGCCTGCAGAGGAATCTCATCCCAGCACCTGGAGCACCTCTTCCCCCTCCTTCACCACTGACCTTGGTGCTGCCATGTTGTTTCCCTCACATGTTCTCACATCCTCCTCTTCCCTGACTAGAAGCAAAACTCTGTAACTTTGTTTTGATTTCCTTCTTAAATATGTCATCACAGAGGCGTTATCAACCTCTCTCATTGGCCCAGCCTTGGCCAGCAGCATGTCCATCTTCAAAGCCAGCAGAGATTGGCTCTGCTGGACATGGTGGAAGCTTCCAGCAGCTCCTCACAGGAGCAATCTTTGTGGTCCTCCTGCTACCAAAAACCAGGCCATGCAAAACCAATGTACAAGGAAACAGAGGAATGGCATAGTCAGCCAACAGGATAGAAGAGTATCAGTGACCTATTAGATCAGCCAAAGAGAAAGCTGCTTCAGCCCAAAGAACATTCAGGGAGAAACAACAAAACTGAGACTGGGCACAGAAAGATGCAAATAACAAGGTGAAAAATACACGGTATGTTTTTGAGAGCCCACCCCTCCACCTGTTTCAAGCACAACACTGAAAAGGTACTTGAGGTCTGAGTTGGTAAGTCATATGTTGCTCAAAGAGAATGACTTTTCACAATTGAAACAGGATAAACACATTATAAGAGCCTACAATAATACATCCATAAACCAAGAATGGCTACAGGAATTTTACAAGTCCTCATATGATTGAACTACTTGTTCCATTACTAATAATGTGGTACTTTACAAATAGCAAGGTACATTCCTTCCATCAAAGAAAGCAGAGGACGCAACTTCAGGGTATTAAAAGCATTAGATATGTTAAACATGCTCAGGTTCAAAGGTCTTGCACAGCTTGTGATTAATTTTTATTAAAATCAATGCCATTCCTCCACACAAAACACTTGTTTTATTAGCAAATATGCCCAGAGTAACATGAGTAATGATTTGCTTCTAACGTTCACTCTAGCTACTGCTTGGCTCAGAAATTGAAACTACTCTGATGTGTTCTGTTTTCAGAAGTTCTTGAGATTAAAATGTAGATACTCATACTCTCTAGTGTCCATTCAGCTGGACATAAATTTGTCACAATTAAAACAATTATGATAAATGAGCTCTGCATTAATTTATCCCAACTGTTTTAATCAATTCCTGATTTTGAGAATGCATTATACCTCTACATAGAATGCAAATGCCACATTAGGATACTTTTTGAAGCCTTCTGTATCTGCAATAGAATTAATATTACTAGGTAGTAAAAGCCATAGTTTATAATTTTTAACTCCTTAAGACAGAAATGAAGAGCCCACATAATAATGTGCTTGTATTAATCCTACAGTTTTGGGAAAAGTCTTAAGAGTATCCCTAAATTCTGAATGATTACAAAAAGCAAACATTAATTCTAGTAACTAATCTGGAGGGAAAAGTTTATCTTTGACCAAAAAGCGCACTGACATTGTCAGTTCTCAGAATTTTTATTTATAAACAAAACCAAAAGTATTATAAGCAGCAAATAATTCAAATTTAATAAAGCAGTCAATAGTCTTTAATACCATGAGGAGCAAAGGGACAGTGTCATAGCATCATGGGGGAGGAAATACTAGAGTGTTTCTTTAAAAGAAAGACTGGGGGAGGAAAACCCCCTTCTTTCTCACTAAGTACAACTTGAAACAGGGGGCTGTGATGACGAAATGATGCTGAGCTGTAACTTCCTAGGCAAGCCAAGGCTATTTAAGCTCTTTTGCAGCAAATCAATCAATGTAATGATCATTAAGTTACACGACTTGTACTCAGGGATGAGTAAGCATGATGGTTTTGTACAAAGACTCAGCAGAACACTTGAAACTCAAGAGTAACTCAGCTCCTTCAGACCTACATATTCAGTCTATGTGTGCATTCCCTTTGGAAGCAGAAACACTTTTACTACAGCTTTTGGTGGTAAATCATGAGGGTGCTGGGAGTCAGACACTGTAGTGGCACATCTATCATCACCACCTACAGTCACAAAAAGCCAAGAAAGCAAATTTTTTTTATTGTGTGCCGTGCGCTTGGGCTAGACCAATAAAGGAAGCCACCTGCTTCTTAAAAATATTGATGTAATGTCTTTTTTTTTAACTTATCTTTACTAAATGGCTGGTAACTGCAGCACTACATTGCTGCAGCTCAGAAAAATTAAGTAACATCTCCAGACAAATAAGGAAACAAGTGCCTTGGATTAATTTCACAAATTAAGGGCTATGTACTGCAGAGCATACTGGCTGTCCATGGAAAATTCTGATCCGGGAGGGACCCACAAGGATCATTATTTACTTAATCATGCATAACAGATGGAATCTAGAAAGCCAGAATTATAAATGAACTCATGCACAGAATTCCTACAAAAAATGTTTGCAAAACCTTTGGGAACATGACAACTCCACAGTAGTCTTGGCCTGTCAAGGTAGAAAGCCAATCCTGTTTTTAATGTTAGCTTTAAAAATACTAGCAAACATTTAACATTAGCAAACAGAAGATTCTCACCAAGGAAGAACACATTTTTCTGCTTTCAAACTGCCAAAAAATACCTTGAAATGCCTTAGCTTCTTCTAAGGATGTCACTCTAAAGGTACTACTCCTAGATATTTCATCCACTCTGAAAGGAGAGGGCCAATCCAACAGCAGCTGCAATGGCAAAGGACTCACAAGTGCTACATTAAATCCTGTTCTGCTGCTTCTCAGGAGCGTCAGACAGCACCCTGAGACATCCTTCCTTGTAACCAGAGCATCAAGCCTTTTCTATTCACTATGAATTCTGTCTGTAATACAGAAACGAAAGACCATGCACTGAGATGTTGAAAAATGCATAAAGATGGAATCTTTCAAGGAAAAACATTTTTTTAACTAGCAACATGTTTATCCTACCTCCTTTCAGTCCCTAAACATGGAGTTCTAGTTTTGTCTTCCTTTAAATAAAACCCAAACACAGACACAAACACTGCCACCTGTATTTATACCTGTATATTTAACACCATAGCCGCAGAGCCACCTCCTATACCAAAAAGACTTTTGAATACAGCTTTAACAGATGAAACTTAAGAATTATGAAACATTAGGCATAACATATTGAGGGAGCAAACTAAACACAAACCAATTGGAAGTTGCATGATGTTCTATGACTACTATTCCTCACGTACAATTATTATTCCTATCTACCTTAAACCAGGTCTACAGTATTAGAAGAAACTCAGTTCCCCAATCCTTTTGTCTAGGAAAGCAAGACAAGTCACCAAGGCAATCTCCAAGAACTTCTAGCTTTTTCACATAAGCATGCACAGCAGGCCCTCAGCTGCAATTTCTTAAAATTCAGCAAGGAGGTTATGTGCCCTATGCAATTGATATTTCAACATCTAAAAAAAGCAGCAGCTTTCAGCCTTCCCCACACCATTTGTAATCTGTAATCTTAACTCCTACAGTTACAAACTTCTGGAAAAATGCCAGTTTTACCTCTCAAGTAAAGCTATTTTATCTCCCTGGAACTAAAATAAAGCCAAGTTACAAGTTACTAAGCATATTCAGACAGAAAAGAGCATGCAATTCTGACCCATGTAGTTTTTTCAGGGATTGTGTAATTTAAGAACCAGTCTCTTTTCCAAGTAAAAATACCATGGAAACTAAGAAACCTGAACCACCAAAACTAAGCTACTTAAACTTCCTATTTAGAAACTGATCCATCTTAAAATGGTGTTCTGGCATCAGTGGCCCAAATCACCAGTTGCTACAAAAAGACAGTACCACCCTTTGTTGTGGAGAAACCAAAATAGCACCCAGCCTTTAATCTTCTGAAAATATAACAGCAAGAGCTAAATTGTGTGGATTACACACATGAAAGTATTCTTCAAGACACCAACACCCTCAAGAAATTCCAGCATTAAAATTGAATAAATTCAAGGCTATGCCTTTCTCATTACCATGAATTTAGCAGTCTGGGAACTTTATTTTGAGTCACTCAATGGAAGAACATGGAATCTTTGTGACCAGCCCTTCAGCTGTGACCCAATTGCCAAATATGATAAGAAAAATAATGTTGATACAGGACAAGCGTCAAGTCCCTTTCAAAGTCCACCCTCCTTTAACAACACAAAGATTTTCTCTCCGTGTAATTGCTTTAGAAATCCCAACCTCTAATGCTTTTTATACCATAAGCACTAAGGGCCCAAAGGACAAGATTGCTAAATTAAAGCTTTGATGCCTAAATCCTACAATCCAAGCTAACTCCTTGAGCAAAAATTTCCAAAGGATGCACAGCAAAGGTCATTAAGAAATGCATTATTATAGGAAGAGTGGTACTCTAAATGCAGTTACCTATTTAATGCTTCTCATTTATGTGTATATTCACCTATACCATCAATACCCCTAAAAAGAAGTTTAGTCCCTTTATGTGGAAAAATGATTGAAAAGTAGCCCAGAAGGAGATAGTCATGTTTCAGAATACCCATCCCCATTTTTAACTGCAGTTCTACAAATGTAGGTTCCAAACTTTTGATGACTAAGATAAATGGAGATTCTGCTCCAGAACAGCTCACATTAATGAAATGCATTTAAAATATATTTTTGAACTGTATTTACATTTCAAAACATTGTAAACTACTGCAAACACACCTCAATTCAGATAACAAAACCCAGATTTGCATCTTAAAGGGAAGAGTTGGTATCATTCAGTGACCTCTACAGGCCCTTTCCCTAAAGCGCTGAAAGTAACTGAGACCTAAGACCTTGAACACATAGAACCCTGCAGGGTTGCCAGTGCAATTACCGAAGTTCAAATGCAAAAGATACAGCAGAATAATTTCCATGTGCTTCTTGTTTAACTGCACCAGATTGGATGAGAGCAAGTAAGGACAGGAGAGAAGTCTTACAAGACAGACTCTCATATGGCACAACAAAACCAAGGGAAAAAATCTAGACTGTTTTCCCTGGTAAATGCAACTCCCTCCAAGAACAGTTTCTTCCCATGAAAAGGACCTTTTCTGCAAGTACACCTGCACAATACTTTAAAAATGCTTTAAAAAATATTTATGTATTTCATGTTTCATTGTTCAGTGATCTCCTCTTACACCATCTGGGGCCCATTACAGCCTTAGCATAATAATCACTGACAAAGAATTAATCCATTTTAATCTCATACAGTTTACATATTCAAACAGAAATACAAAACCACTTGAAAAAAATCTTATCAATTTCAGTAATCTAGAAAAGGAAGCTTCATCAAGAGCTTGGCTGTATTGCTCCTATCCTTGAAGCAGGCTGAAATACATTTATTGATACACAAGAGCTAGCTAGTTTAAACAGCCCAGGCAATGGGATACAGCTGGAGTATGTCTTATTCCCTTAAAAATATCTGTTGCTTTAGAGGCAATTTTTATAGCAGCCACCAAGTGTGCACTGCACAACTGTCTTCAAAGAGAAATCATCACTCACCAAAATGGGAAGATGCAGACTGGACGACTGCCAAAAAACTATTTTGTCTTCAAAATTCCACAACATAGCACCACCATCCAGAGTGTGATGATGTTCCAACTCTGCATTTCCAAAAAACAGCACATTATGAGGGAGAAAAAGTATTTCAAGAAGTCAAGCTTATGAAAAAAGCACTTTATTTTTTGAAAGCAAACGTTGCACAAAGTTATGTTAAAACATTATTTGCACTTTAAGACACAATCACGATTCAGCACTTAGGTTTAAATATGTCAGAGGCTTTGCTTAATGGAACAACTTGAAGTCAGTCATCATCTCACCAGGCAATTCACTGCAGCTCCATCAGCATTTACTTCATCTACCTTCACACTCAAGGGACTACTTATCTATCTCCACAAATTCCAAATTTTGCTCCAACCTTTTTGTTCCCTCCTTGTTGGAAATGCCACAACTTCTGAATTTTTCTTGTGTAACTTTGGTCAGGGTTATTGAGAACTATACCCTCAACTTTAATACTCACAGATGTCTCTTCAGAAAACTGACTGGTTCTATTAAGCCAGAACCAATTTTCCTGAGGTATCTTGAACAGATTCCCAGTTGCAATGACAGTTGTATTAGTAGGAACACACCTACCCATCAATTTAACCTTCTATCTTCTATTAAATTCAATCAACCTTCTGAAAGTGCTAACACCTTAGAAAGGTAAAGATTATGCCTATCATGTCAGGCAGTTTCACTTCTCATTTCTGTAACCTCATGACACTAAATTATGTCATTAAAAAAAATCCATTGCCATCACACTGTCTCCATATATCCAAAGCACAAGGCAAATAAATTACCATTTTCTGGAAAAATATATGAAAAGGGAAAAGAGCAAATGTCAAATGAAAAGAGGTCATCTTCAATAAGCATGAAATTAAGCAGCACCCAAAATTCCTGATAAGGTTTCAGGCAGTGTAGAAAATTTCTGCATCACAGCACTGCACAGCTATTTGGGTATGCTTAAAGCCCTCTGTGCTCCAAGAAAGTAAAACCATTTTTGCTGTACTCATTCCAATACAGACTTTGGCATAAACTCCCCAAACCCTTCCTTTTCCTAATGAAAAATAACCTCAATAATTGTATCTTCTGTCCTTAAGTCTGTTCATTTTAAGTCTCAACAATCTGGGATGCTATTAACCAGCTTAAGCAAGTCATCCAAATTATTTTTTCCCCTTCCTTCCAACCTTCTGGAGGCCAGCACAGCAGGACAGAAGACAGGGACCAAGAGAAGCAGTACAGCTGAATGGCCACTGTGTGAATTCAGCAGTTCCCTGGTCTGTCTGGGCCCTTAACTGGCTGATGAGCACGTGCTCAGCTCCAAACCAGGCACTGCCTGTGCCACCTCTTGCCCTACCATCCATCATGGCACACACACAAAGCAAGACTCTCAGTGCCCAAAACCATTTTATGAGCAAGCCTTTCTTTTTCCAGTAAAAAGGCAAAAGTGGGCAGTAACTGGTTCCAGCTGTCTCCAATACAGAATCCTCCAGACGCAGGAGCAATGCAGGCAGAGGGTCAAAGGCTGCACGTTGATAGCTGATAACAGCAGAGTGGTACATGCTGTACCTATTATGAAGATGATCATTCCTTACTCTGACACAGTTTGTCTTTCAGAGACACAGGCAGGGCTGCAATGGCTTTGTGCCACACAAGCCAAGGATTTGCAGAAGATTTCAGATGCTCTGAACACCTGATTAAACACAACCAATGACAAACCTTCATTTGAACAAACAATTTTGTTTCCATTATGGCTTCCAGTATTTCAGATTTTGCAGGAGAAATTTCTAGCTGCTTGCAGCAAGTGATACAATGTCATACAGCTTTTTACAGAAGCAGGAAAGAAATAACTACTTTGCCATAAAATAAATTACTATGAAAGGCCCAAAATTAACATTCTAATGAGATATTTCTAACAAAAGTTACAGAAACATATATCTGCAGCTAACCTTAAAACCTCTTAAAATATAACCTCTGGATATTTGTGAACTATCCCTGTATTGTTTCAAAGATGCAACGACCTTGGGCAAGACAGCGAGCCAGATAAAAGAATTAGCAAGAGGAAAAATCCTCTCCCTGCAATGGAAAATTTTCATCTCTTCAAGCAAGGCAGAGATGCTCAGCCGGACCTGCGTTGCCTGGAGACCAACGGCAGCTTCTTGCCAACAGGGAGGAGCCAAGCATCAGCAAATTCAACAGCTGATAAGCGGATGAACTGAATGAGAGGCGGCAAGGTTTTTCCACACGTCAGTGTAAAAACCTGACAGCTTTCAGCTAATGGTTCTAGCCCATGATCACTAGATAAATAAGAATTATTATGAATGTAAAACGTCAGCTTAAGAAAACTTCAAATTTTTCTGTATTTGGCTCTTACTCCCACACTTTGGGTACAATTAGAGCAGTAAATACCACATACAAGATAAAAATTTTAGCTGCACCTCAGCTTCTGCCCTTTCAATCTTTGAATGTGGTATGTGAATTTTTGGAATATGTTCCTACCCATTAAACAAGTTCTGTGTTTAAGCAAGGGTGCAGAAACATTCAGGAAACCAGTGAATTTCATCAAAAAGGAAGCACCTATACCTTGGCTTAGCATCAAAACCCCCATCAAATCTTGGTTCACTTCTAAACCAGCCTTTGCCCCCAGCCTTTCCCACCTGCAGCACAGCTCTCCAGGAAGGCCAGCATCAGGGATGTCAGAGAGGAGACACTTGTTTTGCCTATTCTGGCCCTGGACCTGCTCTCAAGCTCAGGCAGGTGTTAACCCAGCTGCAGGAGCAGCACTCCTGACCTCAGAAACACCCCAGCTATCTCCCAATTTCTAAAGACCATCAAATTAAGAATCATTGAAAAGAACTGACACTTAATACCAGTTACTCCAGAATTTCCCTAGATCTTATCTAGTTCAATTCACTCAAAATACTCAAGACAGTAAAGAACTAGAGCTTTCTAAAGAATGGTTTCTATTTAATTTATCCCTGTAGGTAAATTCCACAAAGACATTCCACGTCACTAGTGAAGTAGATCTTTCACCACCAACCTGACAGCAGACATTTCCCTGCCTCCAGCTAACCCAAAAGGGCAGACATTTGTGTGTCACCACTGCTGACAGACTGAGACACCCCCAGTGCCTCGAGGTTTGCATCCTTCCTCTACCCTTCAAAATTAAAAACATCCCCAAAATACCCTCACTCTCCCCAGATGACTGGAGAACAACTAAAGCAACACCAATACCACGGATCTGGATGGAAGCCCAACCACTGACAGGCAGCAAAGAGGTTCTTTAACATCTTTTCCTATCCTGGTTTTTCAAAACCTCATGATTGACAAATGTTAAATCTTCCTTCAAAGCAACTGGTAGGGAAGGAATTTTTGTAAGTGCAAAGCCCATGATTCATATGATTGACCACTGTCCAGTTTTCCAGCTGCTTCCAAACTTCCACCACACGGTTGTGACAGCTCTGATCTACCTTTCCTCCAAAGGAAGCAGCAACATAAAGCTCGTGGTGCTTGTATAACTGAAGTACCATAGACAAGATAACAGACTGTTACTTCAGAAAGGTATAAACATCAAAGACAGAAAAGGCAGAAAAACAGTTTTGCAATTAAATGAATGTAAATTTATGAAAAGCTACACAGCCAAGTTTAATGTCTGGGATTTCTTACAAACAAGTACATGTGAATGGCTGTAATCCTTCCCATGATCCTTAACTTCTGAACACTTAACATTATTTTTTAAAAATAAATTTTCCTGAATTCTGGCAATTAAATCACTGAGTTCTTCCTTATTTACTAAAGAAAAAAATATAACAGCAATCTGGAAAATGTTAAATCAGCAACAGTAAACAAATTAATCAGTTCATTCTTAAAACACACATATTTATGGGTGGATGCATGTGTACATAAACCCAGTTTCCATTCCTAAATGTTACCAATAAGTCCTGAAAACACACAAATTAATTCAACTTAAAGAAAACTTTACAAGTTGGTTTTGTTTTCATATGAGAAAAATTATGAGCAAAGAGGCCAATTCTTGGCCAAAACAACCCTGACCTTTTTATCCCCAAGTGTCAGATCTGTTCTACTACCATTTCAGTGCTGCATGTTGAGTAATGACCAATAATACATTACCTGACTAAGAAGTTAAACCAAACATTAATATTCCAGAACCAAGTATTAAAGTAAAATTCTAATTAGAGTATTTAAAACAAAACTGTCCCCTTTGATGTTCATGAAAAGCACAGGGGCAGTGGATGCATTTCTAAAACACCTGAGTATATGGGACACATAAGGCACTGTGTCAAAAAAAAAAAGGGGGAAAAAAAGACAGCCTAGAAGTAGAGGGCAATTAAATGCCAGCATATATCAGGAAAGATATCAGTGTTAAACATGCGTCGTTTTCACAGTGGAATGAAGGCCAAGGGCATATCAGGGTGTAACTACCAAGAAGCTGTTATTCTATCAACAACGATAACATTTATTTTTTTAAACTGGATGACTATTTCCAAAGCCTCAACCGTGTTTTTGTTTAAACCGTCTGCAGCTCCCAAGCCACGTTAAAAAGGTATTACAAAACCGTCATCCTCAAAACAGTTCTTAACAA
The DNA here is from genome assembly GCF_000277835.1 of Geospiza fortis. NCBI lineage: Eukaryota > Metazoa > Chordata > Aves > Passeriformes > Thraupidae > Geospiza > Geospiza fortis. The sequence goes on along the minus strand of NW_005054339.1, from coordinate 5,362,298 downwards.
GGCATCACCCAGAACTTCCAGTTTACAGAGAAAAAGGGCATTCTTGAGCATCACATCCACTTATGCAACGCATCCCGCAGCACCCGTTTTTCACTCAGAACTATTACCGAGCGTACCAAGCAGCCGTCAGAGCAGCAGCAGCACACCCATCACCCGGGCAAAACGGACAGACAACGTCTGCCGATTCCCAGAACTGCTGAGT
>NW_005054339.1:5338734-5361580 GCF_000277835.1 Geospiza fortis | reverse complement strand
GGCCCCGGCTTTCCTCCGCAGCCCGGCCCGGCCGCCTGCCCTTCCAGGGGAACACAGGGGAGTGGGATAAGCGACCCCTCCGGGTCTGCCAGCGGGCCCTGCCAACGTTCCGCGAGGCACACACAGGGCTGAGTGTCTGGGCCGGTGCTGGGCAGCCGGCGTGGTCCAGAGCTGTGAGGCAGCAGCCAGGCACGCACAGGCCGGGGCCTGTCCCGTTCACCTCCCTGACCTGTCGATTCCACCTCCGCAGCCATGGACAGGGCTCGTCACTTTGTTATGAACAGAAACTTGCCATCAGTGCCTGCTTGGAAACCATTTGTCCCCTGGTGTGCGACACTGCCCTCAGTTGGGACGGGCCCAGGGCACGGCTGCGGGGCTCCAGCACAGCTCGCCCGCTGAGGAGGCGGAACACCTGCAGAGCCCTTGAGGCAGAGGAGCCTCATAGCACGGTGTGCTTGAGCTCACTGCACATCCTGTGCTTCTGTTTCTATCCACCAAAAATCTCAGGCAAACGCAGCTGAAGGTCCTGGAGGCTCTCCCCACTCAGCTTTACCCTGGATGACTTTTTCGGCCCAGTGGCTGATGCTCAAAGTGCAATCACAGTCGTTAAGGTTTGAATGCAAAGTGAACTCCGGGTGACAACAGCCACCGTCATTGTAAGGAAAAAAGAGTAATGAGATAATTGCAGTTTAAATTACTAAGCAACAGTCTCTCTGACAATGAACTTAGTAACGCTCTGCCACCTACTTAATCACACTAATGAGACAGAACAACTCCACTTAGATACAAATTACTCTGCATTTCATTTAAATAAAGGTCAGAGAGCTAAAAGCCTCACAAGCCACCACACTTCTGCGGCACAACACACCCAGCAACAGGCATCCTTTTTTTCTGGAGGGGACCCAGCCTTTCTGGCCCTGAGCTGCCAAGGCAGGGCTCCATAGGGCATCTTGCTCAAACCTCCCACTTCTGCTTCCCAATTGCCTGCCTGTGTGGGCCTTGAGCTTCTCTGGCTCAGGAATAGCTCCCTTGGTTTGGAGAGGTGAGCACTGGTTCCCCAAAGAGGTTTAGAGGGCAAGAGATCTCTGGTTTCTAATTGTTCTAAAGTAAAAGCATGACTAGAGTCTTGTGTAAGAGGCAATTATACCCCTTGGTTCTCACTGCATAAAATATGCCTCTTGTTCATCAGGCTGACAGTCACAGCCAAGCAGGCCTGCTTGGTGAGAGTGTTCTCATTTATCTGGCTGGTACCATCATGATTATCTTAATATAAAAATCTAGTTTTGTGTGTGTCTCTCACAATTTAAACCTGATGACTTCCCTAGAATATTTCATTTTTTTTTCAAATCTATGCCCTCTTTGGGCTGAAGCTGGTCTTGAGAGGGCAGGTCTGTAATTTACTGAAGAAATCTGACTGGCAGTTATGACTGGAGGGTATTGACACATGCTACTAGTTTTAATCTGTGCTTGCAAGTCCAGAGCTAGCCCAGGCTCACATCTGATTTATGTTCCCTTGCCACAGGGAGAGGGGATCTGAGGTGACCGTGGGACCCTTCCCCAGTGGGTGTCTCATGAGCCCTCCAGAGGCTGGAACACTCCCCCACGCTCACATCAGCAGCAGCGATAGGTTTCCTCAAGCCTCACTCCTCGCTGCACTTCTTTGCGTTCCTCTTAATTAGCGGGGGAGTAATTCCAGGCTATTCGAGTTACTTGGCATCTCCTACCTCCTCCACGATCAGCTTCCCTGATACAGTTCATGCCTGTAGTAAGATGTCAGCATTGAGTTTAGCTTGGCAAGCCTTTCATTCCCACACTGCTCTTGCCTGCACACGTCCTAGAGTCACTTCCTAAACTTCCAGCCCCCCATCCCATCAGGTCCAGGATGAGCCTCCAACTAGCTGTGCTCCTGTCCACACAAGGAGGGCTGATCCTTTGGCTGCATGGCAGTCCAGGTGACCCCACAGCACGTCTTGAAGCGTTTTCCCCTGGCGTGCAATGGCGTGAGGCCAGCATAAGGAGCTTTAGCTGGAGGAGTCACTGCAACAACAATGCAACTCAGCCCTCCTCCTCACCCCCAGGACAAAGGAGATGCATTTAAGCCTGTGACGATCTGCTCATGCAGACAGTTTCTCCCACTGCCTAAAGCATTCACAAAACAAATAGGCAACAAATGTTCCCATTCTGCAAACACCTTCCTCTCCCTGTGTACACTGTGTATATATACACATATGTACAATTAAGTGCCAGACAGACAGCTTAAAAGAACAAGCACTTCCTGTTATTTACTGGACTGGTACAGTACAGGAAGCAGCAGAGTAAGCTTCTCCCTCTTGGGTTGTCACATTCACAATCCAGAGGACACACCTTCAAGCATAAAGTTAATGCATTTTTAGTTTTTCATCTCTCTTGCTAAGGATTTAAGAATTGATCCTTTTACAGGGAGCAGTGAACTGGTGTAAAATGCCCTAACTCAGTACTAATCTTACCATGTGAGGGTTGCAAAATTTCATTTATATGAAAACCAAGACCCTGAATCAAATAATTATAAACCTCCCGAAATTCAACCACTTCTTACCAACCCAGTTTCAACCCGTTACAATGTTCTAACTGCATATTCCTCACCAACAATCTTAATCCCATGCTTTGTCTGCATGGTGTGGTCTGGGCTATTTTATGTGCCTGTGGTAGCTCAAATTAATGCACATGGTTCTAGTTATTATTTACTTGCAAAACATTTAATCAGAGGATGTGTCTGATTCAGGACTGAAAAAGCCAGGCCACTAAAGGAGGACAATGCTTAATGAAGTAGCAGGGAAACATCATGCTTTAAAGGTGTCTTGTACGGAAATAGATTCCATGCTCAGTCCTCAGTCCTCCCAAGGTCAAAAATAGTAATTATGAGAATGGAGCCAGGAGAAGGAGGATAGCAATGGGTTGGGTTTTTTTGGCATGGGGCAGCAGCAAAGCCCCAGCAGTTCAGTCATCCTCTGGGCAACCCTGTCCTTTGCCAGGCACTTCCTGTTACTCCTGAGCAGTTACATGTTGAGGGATGGGTCATGTAAGGAAAACACAACTGGACTTTGTTTACTGGCACAGAGCATAGCTCTGCAATTTCTCAAGAGCTACAGGGATGGAGAGCTGACAGCAGCTGTTCCACCAGGCAGGGTGTGAGGGATTGCAGGCAAAGGATCAGTGCTTTCCTGAAAAACCAAAGGGTTTTCTCCACCCCAAGTTCCTTTCAGCTGATCTGACCAGACCCAGGAACCACAGGCCAAAACCATCTGTAATTTATGGTTTAAGGTTTAATTTGTTGGCTGTGCTTCAGGCAAGCAGGGAGCACCTGTGAGCCACCTGTGTTGGTAATGGGGCCAGCAGCAGTGCACTGCTGGCAAAGGACTGAGTGTCACAGCCCAGGTGCCTGTGCTTGCTGGGTTTCTGCAGGAGTCTGAGCTGGCTGTTTGTGCCCATGTCCTGCTGCAGCCTGCTCTGCTGCCTGGGGAAGAGGAAGGAGTGCAATCAGAAAAGAGAGCAGCAACAAAGAGCTGCCTCTGAGCCAGCAACACATGCCAACCACTACCTGGCCTGACACAGGAGATCTTCAACCTCTTCAGAGAACAAGGACCCTTGAGAGACCCACTCCCAAATCCACTCCTGTGGGTTTCAGATGAGATCCCCAGCCTCAGAAAGCTTGTCTTGCCCATCTGCCATACAGCACTCTGGAAACAGTGTCCATGGGCTGCTAACAGAGATCTGTCTTGGTCTCCTGACAACAAATGCCAGTTCCAGCTGTGCCCCCTCACTGCCCTCCCTTCACCAGTCCTGCCTGCCCAGGCTGTAACTCTCCAGTGGGACTGCTACCTAGTGATCTGCTGTCACGGCAGAATTCATGTGCTATTGTAGGATAAAACAACTTGCCAAAAAACACATGAAAAGAACAATACAGAGATAGCAAGTTCCCAAAGGTTAGGAGAGGGCAGAGGGTTTTTTCCATACAATCTTTTCTAAGTTTTCCTGCGGGGCAAGGCAAAGCTTTTAAATGCACAGACAGGACCACAGCTCATGGTGGGCCCTGGTAACACTGGAGGTACACAGCCATGGCCTCCCTGGCACAGTGACATCACCCACACATGGTCTTCCAGCACCACTGGGAGGCTGTACTGGGAATCTGTCAGGCTGGGGGGCTGTGTTTGGGGCAGCAGATTGCAGCCATAGTGAAAACCCAAATACACAAAGGTTTGGGTCAGCTCCTTACTCCTGCCTCCCATGTCAGTGCTGTGGTGCTCCATCTCAGCTGAAGCCAGAAAGAGCTGGCAGTTTCAGTTTCCTCTTGTGCTTGTAGGCTGCAGCAGCCCTGTCCCCCAGTGCCTGATCTCCTGCAGCTTCACTGGCTGATTCTCCTTCTTTTGAGCATTCCTTAGGCACTCCTTGGTGAATAAGTCCCTCTGCTCCTTTCTCCATCCCACATGGCCAGGCAGTGGTGCAAGGGCTGTTTGAGCAGGCCAGACTAATTATCTCCATTTGTATTATTATTTGTGGAATACTAATGTTTATAATGGGGGTGCTTAAGGCCAGATCCCTGTGTCTGGGATTGCACTTCCTGCTCCAGCCTTTGGCCAGAGCCCTCAGTCTTGGCTGGGGCACCTAGACCTCGCCCTGCAGCACTGCTCCCTGCCCTCTCTATGGTCACAATTTCATGATTTTGCCTTCAGCAAAACAGGCCCACCTGCCCAGCATGCACAGCAGCATGACTAAGAGCTGAAACTCCTCCAGTGAACATTTTGGGAACTTCCCAAGCTGGGTGATACTGGGCTTTGGCTGGTGTCCCACAGACACACGCCCCACCACACCTACCCACCTGGTACTGCCAAAATGTCACCAGCCCTGCTCAGTGCAGCACAGCAGTACAGACTATTTAGGGCAGGGTAAGTTAGTTCAGATATAAACATCAATCAAGATAAGCTTGTCCTTCAGCTGCTTTAAACCTGCCACCCCTGGCCTTTGAATGCCATTTTCACTTCTGCAGACACTTTGCACAGCCTGGTTTTGCCCAGACATACACTACAAGTCCTGCTCCCACTTTTGTGGGATCAGGGCTGGTCTCAGCAGACCTTTGGGAGGTGTCTGCAGGCAAGAGAAGGTCAAAAGCTTTGTCTCAGCAGCTGCAGACATCCCTCACTGAGTCCCTCAGGTGAAGAACTGGTTACAACTTTTCATCCCCAGATTTAATGCTGGCAAGATTTTACACCAGTAAATCAAATGAGAGAAATAAAATCTGGCAGAAATAGCAATTGAGAGGGGACTGTCTGTATTTCACACATCACAGGGCACCTTTCGTGCAGGAAGGAAGGTGCTTCTGACCTCACTCACCACAGTCTGTCTTCCTGCAGTTGGGCCAGGTGTTGTCTGCAATGCCTCCTTCCTCACAGAAATCACACCAGGAGCTCTGTCCCCTGCTCACTAACTCCACAGAACCAAATAACCACAGGCTCAGGTGCAGACACTCTGGCACTAATGCCCCACTGCAGGAACCAAAGCCTCCCTCCTCTTCCCTTCCACCCTTCAGTGTGCCCCAGAGGCACTCCCCACATTGCTCTCACATTTTATCTCCTGTGGAGGAGCTTGGATGTGGGTTTCCTCCTGTTCCTTCCCCTTGCCTGCTCCTCCTGTTCATTTCCCCCTCAGCAGTCATGCATGTTACTGCAGCCATCAAGGAGGAGATGATGTTGTTGAAGTCAGAACATAACCCCATGTGCCTTTGAGCTTTGCAGATAAGCATTTTCATCCCACCTTGAAGGGGAAAACTCTGCCAGGATGTCCTAAACAAGGAGGTCTAGCTCATATTAAAAACAAAAAAACAAAAAAAAAACAAAAAAAAAACCCCACAACTAAATCTCTTTAGTCATGGAAGAGCAAGATCCTTCCCTTCAATGGATTTGTTCCTCCTGAAGCTCTGGTGGTGCCGAAGGCAGAGCCCACAGTACTGCAGGGCAGGCTGGCAGTGCCTGTGAGCTCCAGGGCTACGAGTCCCCCTGGGGCCATGGCCACGGAGGGAAGCTCAGCCTCATGTGATGGGCACCATGGAAGAATGGGCTGAACTACTGCAAGTTCCACAGTTAGTTCATGGGGGCTTCCCAAGCAGATTGCTTCACTCACTAGCACACCAGTCCCAAAAAAATGCTGTAACGTGTGTGCCCATGGCAGTGACTCGCAGCTTCCTGTCCCTTGCTGAAGACTCAGTCCTTCCCTACCACCCAGCTATGGGTTTCTCCACCAGCTTTCCCCACAGGTAAGAATTCAAGCCAGAAGACCCACATGAGAGCTGGGAAGGATGGGGATGAGCAGAGCTGTTTCCCAACTGAGATGAACAAGCTCTGTCAGGTCTGCAGGACCCAGGGAGCTGGCAGCAGCAAGTGCTCCTGGCCCACGGCCCCTGCTGCAGCAGCACTCCAGGCAATGCCAAGTGGATAGACTGAATCAGCACTGATTGGGAACGTAATTTCTCGTGAATTCAGTCCTCCCATCTATCCCTTCCCTGCAGTTTCTCATGCTGTTTCAGGAACCCTTCCTCAGGCTATTTTTAGTACCTGGTTACATCACTGCCAGCAACTGCTGCTTTGAAACAGGCAGTGGCTGCAAACATCCAGGCATCAGCAACAGCCAGCTGTAAGGTTGTAAGGATGGGGAGCAGACTGAGAGACTGCAGACTGCACCAGCCAGCTACTGGATGGAGACTTTCCATCCTCCGTCGTGTCCAGAAGGGAGGAGGAGCAGCAAAAAATTGCATTAAAAAACCCCAAAAATATCATTCAAACCCCAAATTTCTCCAAAAATCACATTAAAAATCCCCAAAAATCCCATTAAAAATCTCATTAAAAATCCCAAAATTTCCCCCAAAAATTTCTTAAAGAAATGCAACAATTCCATTAAAAATCCCTAAAAATTAAAAAAAAAATCCCTCAAAAATTCCTGAAAAATTCAAAAAATTTCTTTAAAAACCCCAAATAATTCCTTTACAAAATAAAAAAAAAATTCCCCCAAAACCACAAAAATTGCATTAAAAAAACCCCAAAATTGCCTTAAAAACCCAAATTATCCCAAAAATTCCAATTAAAAATCCCCCCAAAATTCAATTAAAAATCCCCAAAAATTCCATTAAAAACCCGAAAAATCCATTAAAAACCCAAAAAATTCCCAAAAAATTCCTTAAAGAAACCCAACAATTCCATTAAAAATCCCTAAAAATTCCCCCCAAAATCCCTCAAAAATCCCTCAAAAATTAAAAAAATTCTTTAAAAAATACAAAAAACTTCCTTTAAAAATTCTGCAAAACCCATCAAAAATTGCCTTTAAAAAACCCCGAAAATTGCATTAAAAACACAAAATATCCCTAAAATTGCATTTAAAAATCACCCAAAAATTCCATTAAAAATCCCCCTAAAAATAAGCTTAAAAAAATCCCAAAAAATCCCCAAAATCCCTTAAAAACCCTAAAATTTCCCCAAAAAATTTCTTAAAGAAACCCAACAATTCCATTAAAAATATCCCCAAAATCCCCAAAAATCCCTCAAAAAATCCCTCAAAAATTCCTGAAAAATTCAAAAAATTTATTTTAAAACCCCAAATAATTCCTTAAAAAAAATTCCCCCAAAACCACCAAAAATTGCATTAAAAAAACCCCCAAATTGCCTTAAAAACTCAAATTATCCCAAAAATTCCATTAAAAATCCCCCCAAAAATTCCATTAAAAATTCCCAAAATTTCCCCCAAAAATTTCATAAAGAAACCAAACAATACCATTAAAAATCCCTAGAAATTCCCAAAAAAATCCCTGAAAAATTCAAAAAATTTATTTTAAAACCCAAAAAAATTCCTTTAAAAATACAAAAAAATTCCCCAAAACCACAAAAAATTGCCTTTAAAAAAACCCCCAAAATTGCCTTAAAATCCCAAATTATCCCAAAAATTCCATTTAAAAATCCCCCAAAAATTCAATTAAAAATCCCCCCAAAATGCTTTAAAAACCCCCAAAAATCCCATTAAAAATCCAAAAAAATCCCATTAAAAACCCTAAAATTTCCCAAAAAAATTTCTTAAAGAAACCCAACAATTCCATTAAAAATCCCTAAAAATTCCCCCCAAAAATCCCTCAAAAAATCCCTCAAAAACTCCTTCAAAAATTCCTCAAAACTTAAAAAAAAAATCTTTAAAAATGCAAAAAAAATCCTTTAAAAATTCTGCAGAAACCACCAAAAATTGCATTTAAAAAAACCCAAAATTCCATTAAAAACCCAAATTATCCCAAAAATTCCATTTAAAAATCACCCAAAAATTCCATTAAAAATCCCCCAAATCCCTTAAAAACCCTAAAATTTCCCCAAAAAATTTCTTAAAGAAACCCAACAATTCCATTAAAAATTCCTAACAAGTCCACAAAAATCCCTCAAAAAAATCCCTCAAAAATTCCTGAAAAATTAAAAAAATTTCTTCTAAAACTCAAAAAAATTCCTTTAAACAATCAAAAAAATTCCCCCAAAATCACCAAAAATTGCATTTAAAAAAATCCAAAATTGCCTTAAAAACCCAAATTATCCGAAAAATTCAAAGATCACAAAATAAAATTTCCCGTAAAGCGCGACTGTCGCAAAAGGAGTGGAGTCGTAAGGCGCGACTGTCGTAAAAGGGGTCGTGAGGCGCGACTGTCGTAAAAGGTGCCACAAAGCACGACTGTCGCAAAAGGGGCTGTAAAGCGCGACTGTCGTAAAAGGTGCTGTAAAGCGTGACTGTCGCAAAAGGGGTCGTAGAGTGCGACTGTCGCAAAGGGGGTTGTAAAGCGCGACTGTCGTAAAAGATGCCGCTAAGCGCGGCTGTCGTAAAAGCGGTCGTAAAGCGCGGCTGTTGTAAAAGATGCCGTAAAGCGGCCCTGCCACGAGAGCCCCCCCTTCCCTCAGGGCCAGGGGATGCTTTCTGACAGCCCTGCCATTGCCTCGCTCTGCAATACCAAGCAAGTTAATTAATCCTCTGTGCTTCTCCTCTTTCTGCCCTACTTCTTACAGAGAAATTTGCAAAGGGTTTCAATGCCTGTGATGTGCAAGTGGCACCAAAAGCACTAATTATGCCAGCTGTTCACAGAACCCAGACTACTGCTGAGCCAAAACAAGAACATCATGGCTCTGGAGCAAGTAAAAGAGAGAGCTGCTATGGCAGGGAAGTCATGACTGGCCTGGCAGCTGGTTCGTGCTTTTGGGCAAGAGCAGTTCACGTGCTATCTGGCCACGTGGAAGGGTGCCTCAGCTTGTAAGGCGGCACAAGCAGCCACGTGGCACAGAGGAAGCTTCAGCTGGCATCTCTTTGCAAAGAGGACATGGAGGTCCCTGCAGCCTCTGGGTGGACAGCTGTGGGCAGCTTGCCCAGGGCAAGTGATACAGACCTGGGGCAGCAAGGAGGGACAGGGGATCTCCATGAGCCCTTGGCATGCCAGAGCGGCTGCAAATGCTTGGTGTGCCTTCCCAGGCATGCTGACACTGTCACTGTGTGTACCAGCACCTCCGGGGCCCTGCAAGGGCTGCCTGAGCCACAACGGGTTTTAACCTCTCTCCTCCCCTTTTCAGAACTTCCATGGTAGCCAGCTACAGAAATCTGTGCCAGATTTCAGCCATCAGCAGAAATTAGGGGATCCAAGCTCTCAGCACCCTTAGCCAGGGACATCCCATCCCTAAAATCCCTCTCTGCCCTCCTCCTGCATCCCAGCTGGCCAAAATCCCTTTCCCAGAAGCATCTGGCCAGAACAAGGGCTGGAGCTCTTAAGGAGGAAATTCTGAGTTAAATTCCTTCCTCCCGAGTCATTCGCAGAAGGGAACAGCATGTTCTCCCAGAACAGAGATGACAACGTGCTGGCCTCCTGCTGCTCCCCAGCTGCTGTCAGCACGGGGCTAGGGCTCTCCCAGTGAGGCAGCAGGAGGGCTGAAGGCCTGGAGGGTGTATCCTGGTGCCTCTGCCCAGGGAAGGGCTGGCAGGGGGTGCATTCTCGGCAGCGTGGGGCAAGCGCCTCACCAGAAAAGCTCAGCATCTCCCAAAGGGGAGAGGCTGTAGAAGGTCATCTGAGAATTGCAAAGATCCTCTCCAGCTCCCAAAGGAGAAGGAGTAATAGGAGATTACAGATTATGTATGAGCCAAACATAAAGCAATTATCACAAATTCATAGAATAACAGAATATCCCTGAGGAAGGGACCCACAAGGATCATTGAGTCCAACTCCTGATCCTGCACAGGACAACTCCAGAAAGTCACACCATGTGCCTGAGAGCATTGGGAACTTTGTGATCTCTGGCAGCTGTGGTGTCATTACCACTTCCTTGGGCAGCCTGTTCCAGTGCCCAGCCACACTCTGGGTGAAGAACCTTTCCCTAATATCCAACCTGAACCTCACCTGACACAGTTCCATGCCATTCCCTTGGGTTCTGTCACTGGTCATCACAGAGAAGAGATCAGTGCCTGCCCCTCTGCTTCCCCTCCAGAGGAAGCAGTAGATCACCATGAAGTCCCCCCACCAGTCTCCTCTTCAGTTATTAGTGAGGGATCAATAATCAAACCCAGAATTAAGCAGAAGAACTGAAGCCTCATTCAGTGGAAGACCACAGCTATATGAAGGCTTGAACCCCATCCCAATTCACACCGAATTCCTCTCCAGGAATACTGAAAGAGTTAAAGCAGCCCAAGGAAGCTGTTAGTCCTGAATTTACATTGAGCTGCTTCAGGCGTAAGGGCGTGCAGCCGAGCCAGCAGCTGTCACTGACCTCAAAATCAAAGATGCTGTGGGCTGATCCAAAGTAGGGCAGGCCTCATAAGCTGAGTGAGTGCAGCAGCCGTGCTGGAGATGGGAGGAATGTGAGCTGTGTCTGGCATGGAGCAAGGCAGCTGCCCCCCTCCTAGGCCAATCTGTCAGATGGGTCATGGAGATGATGAAGTTTTCTGAAAAAAGCATTCCTGATTATTTTCTCTGTCTCTCATCTCAGAGATGAGGCAAATGCTGCCCTGATCTAGGCAATCTGTGCATGGATTATTAAATCAAACTCTATCTGGGCCAAGGTTAATGAAAGAGCCTGCAAAATCCTCCTGGCTGCTGTGTTTTGGTTCCCTCATTGCAAGCAGCTTGGCTCTGTGCCATGGGGAGGCACAAGGCCGGTGGCATGCACACGTGCAGGAGCCATGGGGGCTGACACTGGCTTTCCCATCCCTGGGAAGCTGACTAGAGGCTCACTTCGTGATTGCTTGTGAAGCCTGTGGCACACCTCTGCTGACAACTGGCAGGGATTGTTGTCACCTGTTACCACTGTCACCCCACAGGGACACAGTTTGTGTGGCTCAGCCAGGGCTGCAGCCCTCTTGGAGCAGCTCCAGTCCTATTTGCCCTATCCCCAGGCCTTTGGAGCACAGCTTGTGCCACCCTACCATGGCTGGTGCCTCAGAAGCAATCCACAGCCAAACAACATCACAGACAGAGCATCTGTGTCCTGTGCAGGTGCCCATACAGGAGAGTTTTCCTTAATCCCCTGCAGAGTCCCAAATCCTGCATCTCTACTGGGGCAGCTTCAAGGCAGCCTCACTCTCGTGCGTTGCCTTGGGGAGGATGGAAAATCCACTCGGGCTTTTTTACCCCTTTTTAGGTGAACAGAGCAGTTCTTCAAAGTGTGAATTTGTGGTTCTTCATTTTCCTGCCTTTCTTATCACTGAGGGCTTTGGAAAGGGGGAAGCAGGGACATCACAGCATGAACTCACACATTTCTGCCCTGACAGACTCCTTATCACCGGAGCAGTTTCCAGCATCTCAGTTAAAACCAGTATGTCTGTGACCATCAGTGCAAAGCAAAACTAGAAACAATGGCACAGCAGTCATAAGGGCAATAAGGTTTTCTGCTTCTAGCAGCTTGAGGCTGCCCAGATCCTGCTGCCTAAATCTGCTGGGAAACCCAGGCTCTCTTGTCCCAGCCTCTTCCCCAGGGCTCCCATCAGGGTGCTTCCCTTCCAGTGCCACCACCTCAATAAATACTGGTTGTTCCCATCAAATTCTCTCACACTGGCTGGTGACGCCAGCCCTGCTGGCTAGTGATCAATTCCCTATTCACTGAGTCATGCAAATTCGTCAAAAATCACCCCAGATCCATAGAGACAGGCTCCTCAAAGTGTTGTAGGAGGTTCAAGGCAGAGCTTCAGGGGTGGCCCATGACCTGGAGATGCAGCACCATTCATTCCTGGTATATCAGCCATCTGCCCTCATGCCTGGCAGGTCCATGAGGAGCTACTGCAGTTGAGATAAGCAGAGCACACTTTTATCTCTTAAACACCCTCCCTTCAATAAGGCACAACTATCTGTTTACTTAAGAGCAAGGGTGATTAACCACCCAAATAGTGACCGAGGAATTCAAGAGTCACAATAGCCCCCATTATGGGACACATCCACTTAATGGAGACCATTGTTCTTCCTGGCCTTAAAAACCTGGCAGCACACGCCAGAACTTTCACCCACTGAGACTAGCATCAAAAACCCACAGGGAACTGGTATCCCTCAAGGACAGAACTGGGAAACAAAGCTAGCTGGTCCACACTCTCCGTGGCAAGACCAGAGCAGGGCAAAGCCACCAGCTTGCCAACATTTCTGTTCAACACAGGAATCGGTGCTCAAGGTTTCCCAACCTGGAAGATCACTGTGCTAATTTGAATGCTGTAAATATTTGACTTTCATCTGCAATTTAACCCCGTCTGCATGCAGCTGAAAGTAATTTCTCAGCAAAAAGCTGACTTCACTGCGCCTCAGGCTAGGAGCTGCACCACCAGCCCCCAAACTCTGCAGACACTGCTACCAAGCAGATATCCCTGGCACCACAGTGCTCACTCTCAAAGTCAGCTCAATCCCTGCCATCATTTTCAATGTCCTTACTTCCCAGGTGTGGATTTGTATGGAGTAAAAGGAAGCCAAATAATCTCTGCTGACTCTGCCATCCTATCAGAGCTGTGGGCTTTGCTCTTCCTGCTCCCCACCTCGCAGCCATGCTGAGGACATTTATGTCACTGGGCCACGCTTGTGAGATGCTGGTGGTGTCATTGAGCTGCGTTTGGCGGACACAGCAGCCACCTGTGTTTACCCACTCCTGTCTCGTGCTGGCACGTCCTGATTGCAGCTTTCCCTTTGAGCCACCCAGCTATTTATATCAAACGCCTTTGAGCAATGTGCTGACGCTTCCTGGGAGTGTTGCCGTGCCAGGCCAGCCAGCCTGGCACCTCCTCGTCAGAGATGGCTGCAGGGTGACTCTGTGCACCTACAGAGCAAAAAAGGCTCCTGGGATGGTCTTTCTGCCATCCACGGCACACTTACCAGGCTCTGAAGCCACGCTCAGGAAATATGCTGGATTCTGCTAATATGCAACTGAAGCATGGGACACCGAGTGACTGCATTGGCTCTGCCCACCAGGACAGGGATCTGCCATGGTGCTCAGCTGCTCTCAGCTATTGTGGAGCAGCCTGAGTGGTTCTGCTCTGCAGTTCCAGGACAGTGGGGCCTGGCACACAGCAGTGGGATTTGGGGTTCAGCACTTAGAGGTCAGAAGAGATGTGAGTGAGCAACAGAAAGGGATGCTGTGATGAGATTTGGTCAGAGGCACCCTCAGAGCTATTGCCATCAAAAATAAAAGGAGGAGACAGCCCCAGACAAGCTCACCCACCCACTCCCATTCCCAGAACCAAAACGAAATGTTACACAACCATGCCGGGAGGCTCTCTGCTGACGTCACACCTGGGCAAGAAATGGTAAGAGCTGGGCACTTGTAATCAGGAGCAAACCCTATTTATAGCACCATATAACAAGTTACATCTGAGAGAGAAGATGAAAGGCAAGATGAGTCAACAGGGTAAACAGGAATGAACTTTCCTCCTAGCGGGGCAGTCAGACCATGTAATGAGAGACATTACTGGGAGAGCTCTCCCCAGCAGCATTACTTCCAGCGGATAAAGGCTGACAGCCACATCCTACTCAGGACACATCCAGTTCCCACAGAGGCAGCCTTTGATGCACCTCTGGGGAGAGAGGCAGGAGCTGGGAAGAGCCAGCTATTCAGTTATGGTTCTTTAGCTTCATCCTGCTCATCAGCTCCTGACTTTCTCCTTTCTGGAGGTGGAGAGAAGGTGGGGGCTTCAGCATCCCCTGACTAGCCCTGCCCTGTGCACCCATGCCATTTGCAACGTTCCTGCGGGGATTCTGTGTCCTCATGCAGCCATCAAGAGCTCACACAAGGAGAGGGGACATCTCAGGAGGACCACATTTCAGGAGAGGGGATCTCTGCCCCTAATGCAGCATTACCAAGGTTATCTCCAGAGAAAAGCAATCCTGAGCTTGGCCAGTGAACCAGCCACGTGCTCCAGCGAAGCAAGGGTTAACCATTAGCAGGGTCTCCTCGGGCACAGCCGTGGGCACCACCAGGTCCCCTCACCAGCTCAGCAAGCAGCCCCTGCCCAGCCTAGTCACTCACACAGCTAGAGGGATGCTATTTTTAGCCTCCTCACTCAGCCTTTCATTCTAAAGCCACCCATGAGAAACATTTCCATTTTATCATGAAAACAACTCTGCTGCAAAAATAAATTATGGTGACATCAAAGAGCTAAAATAAAATAAGAAAAAGAAAAGGCCTCCTTACACCAGGGAGCAAGGAGAGCAGAGGGGCGGCTCTGCTTCTTCCCAGCAGGATGGACACAAAGCAATCCCCTGAAGTTCTTTCAGGACAAAATAACAGTGTAGCAGATGAGAAAAGCATGTTAAAATGAGAGAGGAGAGCTGCAGGGTGAGTGGATGCACTGGCAGCAATGCAATGAGCCTTCCCTGGGCAGATGGATCTCCCCCATCCAGGCTGGGGTGGCTATGCATGGATTCCACCAGGTTGCATCCCAGGGTAAAGTCTGGCTGCACATCACCCCCACTCTGGGTCCCCCAAAACTAACGAGCACCAGTCCTTGGCTCCTTGCACCTTTCCAGGTCATGAGGAAGGTGTTCTAGTTAATGCCAGAGCTTTTGCTAACCCATGGCATAGGGAATGCAGTGTTTGCAATGTTTCTGGGCTGCAAAACCAGCTGCAGGCCTGCTGGGATCGGGGAGGGGCTGCAGCCAGTGCTGCCATCCTGCTGCTGTGCCAGCTAACAGCATGTGCCACCTCCCTCAGCTGGCAAAAATGGGGCACCCAGAGCATGGGCTGCTGCTGGGGTCACCCCAACCTCTGCACAGCCCCCCATGCCTTGAACTGGAATGCTGGGAGATGCCCTGGAGACCCTCTCTGTTCTTTCAGCATCCTAGAGAGCCCAGGAGCAGCTGCTGCACCACAAACAACCATGCCATGCATGGCAGTCCCACGCCCCAGCCGCTGCCCATGCCAAGCACAGGGCATGCAGCAGAGGTGCCCTTCTGCCCTCACAACAGCCACGGGCAGCACAGCCCTTAAATGAGGGCAGCGTGAGCCAAGAGCCTGATCTCCATTTGATATCACAGTGGGTGAAACCAAAACCTCATCCCACAGTGTCCATTACCTAATTAACGGGTCAGAATATGCCTGAGGAAATACACCTTTCCCAGCCCAGCGACAAGGGCTCTTGCAGGGGAGAGGAGGCGACTGCCCACGTCCCCACACCAGTATTGTCATGTATACACAACTGGGCAGGAGCAAGTTCTGGGCTCAGCTGTGCTGGTTTCAGCAATTCAAAGCCTTCAGCCCTCTGCAGAAAACACAGGGGGAGAAACCCCTAGAGGAGCAAGGCCCACAGCCTGGGCTCCCAGGACGTACACCACACCCTCACAGCACCCAGGGCACAGCAGGGAGGGGGAGCGCACACAATTGGCTGTCAGCTGCCAATGTTCTGGGCAGAAACCACAGAGAAGTCACCCCCCTGGGCTGGTGACGCAGAGAGCAAACCCCAAACTCTCTGTCCCAGCACACTCAGAGCTCCACCCAGCGTGGGGTCCTGCGTGCCCCGAGCTGAGCAGGGACCATTTAATTGTGGTCTGTGAGACGTCCCACTGTGCTGATGCAAAGGGAGGCAAGGGTGTCCCACACAGGCTCGTGATCCCAACAGATGTGATATCACCTCCCTGCTGTGCTGCTCAGTGGGGACCAGGCTGTGCTTGCTTCTCTCAGGGTGACTTGAGTCAAACATGTGATGATTTTCCAGGAAAAATCCCTGCAATACTCTCCCTCCACAGCCATCTGATGCTGGAGCCAGCCAATGGCTTCTCATAGGAACTCACCTGCTCCAGGGTCCTCTGTCCTGGGCAGCCAGGTAAGGCTGAATCACTTATTTTTGCAAAATGTTGCAAATTTACCTGGATGGGAAGGGAATGCAATGCTAAATTACCCTGGCTCCCTCCTTCCCCCTGCCCCTCCTGTGTGCATCAGGGCTGGCACCCCTCAACTCAGTGCTCCTGTTAGCAATTAACTGTACTTGGTGGAAGGTCATGCCTCGGTCCAATTTCTCAAAGAAATGCCCTTGGGGGAAATGCCCATGTGTTGTATTACTAACAATGACGTCAGCCTGTATTCACCCCAGAGGAGTGGGCTGGCTGACACAGCCACCAGAGCAGTGGGTGTAGGTCAGCCTTGAAAAGTGTCTGTCTGTGATGAGAGTCGTGAGGGGCACTGCTGCAGCTTGGGGGCGGATGTCTGCACAGCTCTCCTGGAGCCCTCTGCTTCAGGACTGTGCCAAAGGGAAAGTGAGAAACTGCCTTGGTTTTACTCTCCTTGCATTAAACAGACTGGTTATTTTAAGAAGCTGGCATGGCCAGATGTACATGTGATTTTTTTGAAGTACTGACCTGTGCCAGCTGTCCCCAGAGCCATCCTGCCCTGTCATTAGCAGAGGGGCAGATCAGGGTTGTGGGTAGCTCTGTTTGCTTTGGGTGTTGCACCTGCTCCTGTACACCTTGATATCTGCTCCTGCAGCTCCAGCTGGACGCTTACCAGGGTGCAGCTCGACCAGCTACCCCTGAGGTTCTGACCTCCCTGGTGCCACATTCCCCCTTGCTCCAGTTTCAGATAATTTCAGACTACACTGGCTAAAAATATAGACAAGCAATTAATCCCTTTCTGAGAGGTGGGACATTCCCCACTCTGCAGAAGACAGGTGAGGATGTGAAGCCAAACCCTGCCAACATAAAAAATCCTGAGCAAGTAAGGTCTGACTGACAGGTTCTGACTGGCAAGGCAGCACAATTCTGTTGGTAAACACAGGGCTGAAGTTCACCCCTTCCCAAGACATGTCCTCTGTAGCTCAAAACCCTTTCACCAGGTGGACCCCTGTCCCTGCCCAGCCAAGGCTCAGCTCCAGCATTAACTCAGAAACAGCAATTTCCAGTGCTTGATGACATGTGGCTTCTGTGGTCCTTGGTGTCCCACCAGAGCTACTTTGTCCTGCTGACCATGGTGTTATTTAGTGCTGACCCCAGAGGCAAAATTTCCGTTGCTTTTGACCACAGGAAAGCTGCAATGGGGCTGGAGCCGAGCAAGATCGAGCCCTATACCTAATGGAGCATATCCCAGCAGCCACACAGCAAACGTACTGGCTGGTTCCCCATCAGCAGGCTCGATTGGGGTCCATCCTCTCCAACACACTGCAGGGCCTTCTGTCGGTGTTGGGCAGTGCTGGGGAGTCCCTCAGCTCCTGGCAGAGCTGACACTGGGCGCATTTCCCAGGTGCCCTCGGAGCATATAGAACCGTGGCAGAACAGGTTTGCAGCCCGGGACAGCCCGTGCTGTTCCCGCCCAGGCGCGGATGTGGCAGCTCCTCCCCGCTGCCCAAACACATCCCCGCCCTCCTTAGAGCGGCTGCTTTTCCTATCGGGCTCCCTGCGGTCACACCTCCGGGGCGGCTGCCAGGGCACGGTGACACCCGGAGGCCTTGCAGCAGCCTTGTGGTGCTGCTCAGCATCATCGGAGGTGGCACTTTCTGCCAGCTGAGCCGGCAGCACGGGGAGCTGGGGCTGTGCCTGCTGGGACCCCGCAGCAGCATTGCCCGCTCAGGCTTCCCTGCCCGCCGGGCACACCCGGACCTGCGGCACAAACACAGCTGAGGGGATGTCCTGCGCCTGGACCCCTCCCCAGAGCGTGTCTGCTGCCAGGCCAGGGGCAAAACCACCCCACATCCTTCTGCAGCCTTGCAAGGGGGTGCCCAGGGTGTGCTGACCCCCAAGTTATGCTACCAAGGGCAGTGACACGTTACCACTGCCAACATCCATGCTGGGGACAACAGCCATTTAGGGTATCACGAGATTGTTGGGAACTGACACTTCTCTTCCTGCAGTTCTGGCCACACACATCAGTTTTGGGGGTCTGTGTGTCCCCACATGGCCCATTTGGGTCCCGGCCCTCAGTGTGGAGTACAGTGGGCAGGCACAGAGACATGCAACCCCCCTGTACAGCACACAGGCAGATCCCTCCCTGTGACACCACAGCCCTGCCCACCCAGGATGCAGGTTGGACCTGGCTGCTGGCACAGGGCTCAGCACGGAGTGAATTATTACACAATGTTGGAGCCCAGCGGGTTTCCTCCCTTCTGCTGCCCTGGATTTCACCCCTGCCTCCCTCCCAGGCCTGCCCCAGCTCCTCCAGCTCCAGCTCCCTGGCGTCCCTGGCTCTATTTTAGTGCACGAGACCAGTTGTTTCCCTGTCAGACGTTCATGTTTTTATTTAACTCCCTTTCAGCTTCCCAAATTAGCACGGACAGGCTCCTGCACTGTTTGCCTTGGAAGAAGATGCGTTGCCACAAATTATTTTTGATTCGAGTAAACAAAACCTCTTCTCTCTTTTTTTAACCCCCGTCCTCTTTGATGTTGGTGGTTAATTTCAGTGCTCAGAGAGAAGCACAAGGGCACTGGCCAGGGCCCAGCATGAGGCACTGGGGACACCGTGGGCTCCCTGCCCTGCCACTTCTCCAAAGCCAACAAAGACCCAGCCCTTCTGCAAAGGGCTGCTGGTGACCTCGAGCCTCGAGCCCCAAAACAGCCCCAAGCTGTGGTAACACTCCAACAGCAGCCCCTACACCTCTGGGTTCCAAACCTACTGGCCAGTGGCACAGCCCCTGGTGCAGTGTCAGCCTGCTCTGTCCCTCCAGCACTGCTGCTGCACGTGCCTGCTGGTGCCAGGGAAGGGCCAGGCTCCCCCCTGGCACACTGCACATCAGTGCATCGTGTCCCTCACCCGTGCCACCACAGGCACAATCTGGGGCAGCTGGGGAGAGACACAGGTGGGCAGACATGTGGCTGCCACTGCCACCAGGCATCACCCAGGAGGGCCAGAGGAAACCACACCTTGGAGCTGGTGTAAAGTGTGCCAGCTTGACATCCCTGCCTGGTGACGTGTGTGAGGACAGATGGCCATGCTGTGAGGGGACAGCACCCATTCCCAGCAGGTACAAACAGTTACAAAAGAAGGGATTTGTCCCAGTTTGGCTGTTCCAATTGGCTAAGACAGGAGACTAACCAGTGTAACAATTTCCTCCTAACCTGGAGGGAACAGCACAGGTTCCTATTCCAAATGCCCAGTTAGTTGCTCACTCTCTTCACTGACCCACCCAGCCCTACCATGTTCCCCTCAGACAGTTTATTTTGCTGCCTCCATCCCAAAAATTCTCTGCATTTGCAGCCGGGAGAGCACACGACTCCCTGGAGGTGGGGAAGGTTGGCACAGGGGAGCAGCAAAGCCTGGGGTGAAAGTATTAAATTGTAGGGTGCTGGGAGCCCGCCCTTGGTGCCCGTGGAGAAGTGCAGGGACTGCAGCAAGCCCTGCATGGCACAGCATGGCACAGCACAGCAGTGTGGGTGACACCAAGGGCAGGAGGAGGCTGGGTAGGACCCACACAGAAACCCTCCAGGCCAGGCCCTGCAGCTGTAACAGGGCCAGAGGATTTTTGGGTAACACGCTGGGCATGCCCCATGTCAGAGAGAGTGCATGGGGTCGTGTTTATCCAGCTATTTCTGGGACCTGTTTTGCAATGGGACAGAGCCTCTGCACCCACTGGCATGCAGCTCCCTTGGGGCACAGACCTTCTCAGCATGGCCAGCCTGGGGGGGCCAAAGCAGCAGCCTGGTGCAGAGACCCCTCCCCTTGCAGTGGGGCCAGCCCTGAGAGGGGACAGTGCCCCCTCTGTGCTCCACACCCTGCACCCCACCTCGACACATGCATGGCTATTTACAGCTGGGGCTGGTGTTGATTTGGATCAAGTGGAAGATAACAGGGTTATTTTTAGGTTTATCTCTCAGCTTGTAAAGGGAAATAGGCTTTGCTGGCTCAGACAGGCGCTGCCCAGCCTGTTGAGGCACAGTCAGGTTCTGGGACGAGTGACCCCAGTGCTGGGGTTGGAGAAGGGACACACTCCAGGCACAATGAGGGCACACAGGACGCAGGAGAAGAGGCCCTGGTGCACTGGCCTCCATCGCGCCACCCTGCCTGCCACCTTCATCCAGGAGCCACAGCACAGGGACCCCACAGCTCCAGGATCTCAGGTCTCAAAAAAACCAGAGCCCACCATGTCTGTGCCCCTCAAGCCCCTCCATCCTCCTGCCAGGGTGGGCAGGTGCCCAAGGGGATCCTGTCCCTCCCAGCATGGCCATCCCCTCACTGGGACAGGATGCTGGCTCTGCACATACTTCTGGGAAGGAGGTTCCAAACCAAGAGCTCCAGCTTGGCAACATCCAACTGCCAAAACAGTTCTTTAATTACAGAGTCCTGACACCAGGCTGAGAGGCATCTAAAAATATCAAAAAATACTAACTCACCCTGTAAGGCAGCATTTAGCAGAAAGGGCCACCAGGAAAAAACAAAGCAACAGCAAGGGAGGCTTTTCCATTGGGAAAGCTCATGGAGTCACCATGTTCTCCTCTAAAGTGCTCCAGTGAAACCACAGCTTTGGAGGGGGGGCAGACAGCTTCTCTATGGCTGCATATTCCCTTTGCTTCAGCTCCCTGTGTGACCCCTGGGGGCACAGAGTTCCAGCAGGAGAGGGTCTGGGAAAAGTGAGAGGATGCCATAGGTGAGGCCAGACTCATCCCACAGGGTGCCAGTGCCTGTAGTGCCATGATATCTTATATTTGCTCTGAGATTTTATATTTCCTTTCTGATTATGCAGAGGTGATGATGTGACTGGGTTTGGCCACATTAAAATGATTTCAGCAACAATGCCCCAGGCAGTGACCTGTCTCATATGCTGCCAGCCCTGCAGCTGAGATGGGGAAAAGCAACAGGCAGCTGCAAATAAAGTTTCAAAAAGGCAATTTCTGGGTCATTGTAACACCACATGGTGCCAGTCAGCCCAGCCTGTGGCAACAGGATTGCTTTGCAAGTGCTTGGAGAGGTTTAATGTCAGAATTTGGTCATGCTGAAGGCACACTGGCAGGGCTGCAGGGGGTGGGTGTCTGGTACCAGGTCTTGGGTGTTGCCAGCTCTGGCATGGGGCCTGGAATTACTCTGAGGCAGATTTCTGAAGGACATGGTGATCATCAAGGATGGGAGGTGGAGCAGAGCCTGGAAATGGGGAACCAGCTCCCACTGGTGACAAAGCTGGAGGAGTCACTCCAGCTGTAGAATGGTCCCAGGAGTCTGATCCCCACCCCCAATGACTAAATCTTACACAAACTGGTTCTGATTTCCCAAAAAGAACTCTGAGAACCTCAATGCTGCTGGTATCTGGGAGGGAAACAGAGAGGCCCCACTCTCACCACCCCCCAACCTTTGTCCTTCCACAAAGGGAAGGGGACAGGACACCAGCTGTCCTCAGCTCAGGGAGAGGTGTGTGTGTGGTGGGACCAAGCTTTGACCACAAACACCAGTGTCACATCCCATCCCTGCAGCCCGGGACTCAAGGGCTCATCCCAGGAGAGCTCCTGGTTGTGGTTCAGCTTTTATGGCAGCTCTTATCAAGAAAACTTGCTGTGCTCTTTATGATGGGAAAGACCCAGATAGGACTGTACAAAGGTTTCTGCCACTCTTTCAGTCCCTCCCAGCACCACCTTTGAGAGGCTGGCACTTCCCAGGGCTACTCTCACACAAACCTACGGGATTGTGCTCTCCAGAGCAGTGTGATGTCCCCATCTCAGGAGCTGCCTGAGCCACTGCAGTAGTTTGCTCCCTTTCCTGGGGATCCCTCAGTTTCCTGAAGCAACGTGAATAACTCCAGCTGAACCCACTGGCACAGCCAATAACCTTCCTGGCTGTAGGAGCCACTCAGCACCCCAGTGCTGACACGCAGAGTTTTAAATACATGGTCTCACCAGTGCAGCCCTGAGCAGGCAGGAGGGTGGTGCCTGGGCACACTGCCCGTCAGCCCTTGGTGGCCTTTTGTACACCAGCCTCCCTCGGTCATCAGGCCAAGATATCAGGCTCCCTGCTTGCCTGCCTGGCACGGGATTGCACCAGGAGGTCTGGAGCTGACCCTGAGCTGACCGCTGGCAGGCACCTCGCTCCCTCAATTAAAGGCAAACCCAGAGAGAGCAATGTCCCAGGGCTGGGGGGAAGTCAAGTGACAAGTGTTTGGTTTGTGGCATGCCCAGTGCATGAGGGCACAGTCACCTGGCCCCTGGGGACCCTAGGGATGACCTAAATAACAGCCTGAAAAAGCTTTTTGCAGGCAGCTGCTCACTGCCTCACCTGATCCACCATTCCCAACCCAGCCACAGACACCTGGCAGGAGCTGCCTTGCATGGTGGGAAGGGCTGGAGGCAGTGGGAGGGGAGCACTCCTTCCCCATGGCACCCACCAAAGCAAGAGGCCCAGGAGAACACCTGCCCCCTCTCACAGCCCCTCAGTGCCAGGCACACACAGGTCAC
>NW_005054339.1:5335049-5338724 GCF_000277835.1 Geospiza fortis | reverse complement strand
CGGCACATGGAGATGGGGGGAGGGGTCCCTACACCCCACTGGGGACAGAGCCCCCCAGCCCAGGCATGGCACATGTGCCACTGGCACCATGAGCATGTGTGCTTCATCCCTCAAGGGCCAGGATGCCAGGCTCCTGCCAGCACTAGCAGCCTCTCCAGGGGTTGTTTTCCCAAAAGCCACCCATGCCTGGTGCCCTCTGATCCATGGACAGCGTGTCAGCCACACATCTCTTGCTCTGGCAAAAGTTTTGCAACTTTTCCCTGCTTTCCCCTACACATCACAAACAGCTTCACCTGGGAGCTGGCCACACCCTGCATCCCTGTGCCTGCTCTGGGAACCACAGCAGAAACACAGTGAAATCAGAGGTACACACGGAGAAAATGCCTGAAATCCAGTAAATATGGGTCTTGCTAGAAAGATGCTGGTTAGAGCACTGTGCTGTGCCTTACTCCTGTCCCCAGCTTCACCCCAGGACCAGCCAGGAGAGGACCTTACTGGAGGTGGGGAGTAGGGAAGTGGCATTTGGCAGGCTTCAGAGCAGAGGGGAGCTCACACCTCAGTGCTGTCTGGCCAGGAGCCTGAAGCCACATGGGCAGGGCTTACATGGGGCTCTGCACAAGAGGGATGAGATCAGCTGTCCCTTGCCTGCAGCACAAGCGCTGGAGCAGGGGTGTCGGTACCCAAAGCCCCTGTGTGTGTAGGGGATGGATGCAGTGGGCTCATACCCTGGGCTGAACTATTACATAAGACCAGAAACACGTGTGGGCTGCCAGGCAAAACTGTAAATGATGTTTGTGCCAGAATCTCAGCTCCAGAGCCAGTGGGACTGGGGAGTCATGCTCAGGGGAAGCCAAGGCTGGGCAGGTGAGGGCAGCTGGGGTGGGCACAGGGAGCTCCTGGAGCAGGACACAGCACTTCAGGGCAGGCCAGGCAGGGTTCATGCCCCCTCTCAGCCTGTGCTATTTAAATTCCTTGTTTGTGAAAGCAAGACCCAAAACAAGCAAATAAATATTAACTGGAAAAACAAAAGCCCTGACAAATCTCCCAAAAATTCTCTACGTGGGCTGTGCAGCAGTTGCACAACAGGAAGGAGCTGTTGATCCCATTTCTGTGTGCTGGCGCCGCACTGGCCTCCACCCAGAGCTGCCTGCTCGGGTCCAAACACAGCTAAAGCAAAGTCAGGCACTGACAGAGAGCACTGCCAGGGAACCTGGGCACAGGTGTGTCTCTCACTAACTGAATCCAGGTCTGTAGCTCTTCAGCACTGCAGGGAAAACTGCAGGAGCCCTTCTGACCACAGTTCTCTGGTTGCTCAGATAGGAACTGCTGGCAGGGGAGTGGATTCTGGAGAGAGATGCAGAGAGGAGAGGAGAATGCTGCAGGGACCCTCCTGAGCCGTTTAGGATGGGGGGGCCTGACATCATTTCTCCAGGGACAAAGGGAGTAGATACATCACTCCCACCTCCTCCAGGCCCCCTGGAACGGGATGCATGAACTGACACTACTCCCAGCAGTGCTAGCCTGGCCCAGCACCACCTAATTTTCTTCTTTCACATCCCTCACATCACCTCCCTCTGAGCCAGGACCCGAGACCAACATTTGTGAGCTGGTGACAGCACCCCCAGCAGGGGTTTGCTTGCTGGCCATATTGAGGCTCTTGCAAAACAGGTTAATTATTTAACTCCTTGCAGGGGTGACTTGCCCTTAAACTCCAAAGTCTGGTCCTCTAATGGAAGGAGAGAATTTGGCCCCAAGAGCACCCAGTTCCAAGCATGAGACAGGAATGCTGGGCTGTGCCTTTGGACGGGTAACACGGCTTGGGGACATACAGAGGACCCAGCTCCTGCCGAGAGAGCCCAGACCCTGCCCGGCCATCAGGCCCAACCACGGGCTGGCCCGCACCCGGGCGCAGCCTGGAGCAGGGGGTGCAGCATTCCGGCTCTCCCTGCTCCCCTCGGAGCGCTGCAGCCGCTCCCCGCGCTGGTCCCTTGCTGCCACCTGGTGCCACCTCGCCACAACTGCCGGGCAGCCGGGATGGTGAAATTTGGGATGCCACGGGCATCGAGGATGGGAAGCCTCTGGGCACAAAAGCACCTGCGCGCTCCCCATTCTCAACAGCCACGGCCCCGAGCAGCCCCATGTGCTCCAGCCTTCACCTGGCTCTGCAAACAAGCCAACGACCTCTCCTGCCTACAGGGCCAAAGGCAGGACTCCAAATATTTCCCAACCTCATGGACGGCACCAAGGGTTATTTACGCTAAGGCAAACATGTTGCAGGCACTGGATGCGGTGCCCGTGGCATCCTCGAACAGCTCGGGAACGGAAACACAGAGCACCCAGAAATGGTCAGGGTGGTCAATAAGAATTAGTCATGTTACTCCAAATCAATTTTCTTTTGCAATAGGACAACAGGTCCCAGAAGCAGAGAGAGCAGCAAGGACTGGATTTCTTTTAGTAAGGTTTTTGCTCAGCAAGACTCTGTCATTCCCACTGGGAAAATAAAGAAGATCAAGATTAACTCAACCTGCAAGATGGCTGCAAAACATGCAGCAAAATTCTTCTCATTAGTTAGCCGTGGCTCCCTTGGAAAGGGGAGGAGACAGTGGGAGATTCTCCACAGCTCCATCAGTGGCTCAGCTGAGACTGCCCCAATGGGATGTTCTAGAGGGCTGTGGTACAATGCTGATGACCTTGGCAAATAGACAAAAAAAAAGGGCTGGGCAAAGGAGGATGTAGTTTTGGAAAGACTTACACAGTATTCTGCTTCCAGGTATGAATTACCCGTGTGCAAAAGCAGGCTGGGGTTCAAGGCTGCACAAAAGGGTGACTCATAGGCTGAGCCGCCTCATCTGGGGTGGTGAGGGGTTGTTATTGTTACTATTTATTTATTTTAAACGAAACTCACTGGGATGTGTGCCATTGAAACACTGTCGCAAGATACCCTTTGTTTGAAGCCAGCGAAGTGTAAGCCCTGATCTTGTGCCCAGCCTGCATTATCCCTCCAGGTACAGCAGCAGCTGGCAAAGCCTGCAGGATTTTATTCTGGACCCAGGAGATCTGTGAACATCAAAGATGGACCTGTGAGCACTCTGCCAGCATCCGATGGGAACAGGAGAAGTAATAAGCCTAAATTTCAACACAGTTTCAGGCTGTTCATAAGGATGCCCTCTGAACCCATCAGCTCCTGGGCAACTGTGGTGGAGTGTCCAAAACCAGTGGGGACTTTCAGGGCTCATGCAGGAGAAGAACTAGGCACGGCCTGGATGGCCTTGTGAAGATTTCTCACAGCTCTATATTACTGCTGTCCCATGCAATGGCTTTGGGGCAGCATGGGCTGCTCCTCCAGTGCACAGACAGCCACTGACCTGGCACTCAGGCTCTCCTGGGCATTCCAGTGCTTGGGTGGCAAAGGCAGAGGCCATGGCAGATCCGAGTGAAGCCTCCCCTGCTGGTCCTGTGCCTGTCCCTTGAGAGGACTTTGCATTATCCACCCAGGGGTACAGGTCACCTGAACAGAGTGAGCCAGAGCCTGGGCCAGGGAACGTTCTGCAAACCCCCGGGGAAGCAAAATCCCAGCGCAGTTACCAGAAACTGCCCGCTCACCCCTGCTGCCTTCCCGGAACACAACCAATCGAACAAACAAAATCACTGGAGCAGCGCTCCCGGGCTGGGTGG
>NW_005054339.1:5320613-5335034 GCF_000277835.1 Geospiza fortis | reverse complement strand
AGAGGGTGAGATGGCTGTGGCTGCTGGGTGCCTGGCTCTGGAGTCACAGTGGGGCTCCCAGAGGGTGAGATGGCTCTGGCTGCTGGGTGTCTGGCTCTGGAGTCACAGTGGGGCTCCCAGAGGGTGAGATGGCTCTGGCTGCTGTGTGCCTGGCTCCTGGCTGTGTGCCTGACTCCGGAGCCCTTGTCACCCCGTCAGAGCACCCTGCTCACAGCTATTTGCTCCCACCACCTCTGTCCCTCCACACACCTGGATGCTCAGAAGCAGTATTCGATTTTTTTCAAGACAGCCCTGTTGTTTTTGGGAACCTCTTTCCAGGATATAGTGAAACAGCCTCAGGAAGTCTCATATCAACCTAGGAGCCTGTCTTTGTATGAAAGGAAGGTTTGCTCTCCGTGCCTGGAGGGGCAGAGGCAGCAGCCAGGCAGCGCTGTCGGGCAGGCAATGGCAGGGACAAGCCACCGACTGCCAGCGGCTCAGCGAGCGCTCAATGAACAATCCCAAACCGCCCCCAAGAGGCTCCCGCTCGGAAAACGGCCTCCCAGAAGGAAAAACAACCAAACCCGAACCCCCCGCCAGATCGTGTGTGTTTTTTCTTGTATTGACCGCAAGTCTCAGCTGGAGGGTCCTGGCAGGGGACCCTCGACATGTCCCCAGGGAGCACAGGGAACACGTCCCTCCTGCCACTACAGGGACAGGGGCTTGCAGTGCCCCCTCTATAGTGGGAGAGGGGAGCCGTGCTCCAGGGCACTCTCATCCAGGCTTCCATGGGGAAAATAATGTGTCTATGACTAATAATGTGTCTAGGACTATGACACACACTGGGTTAGAGAAAGGTTCAGCTGAGTGGGGGCCTGCCAGAGTGGGGAACACCCACCACAGCAGCCAAACCATAGTGCCAGACCCCCTGAGCATCACTCTGCCCTTCAGAGAGTGCTCTGTGCAGAATGTGCTGGTGAAACCCTCCCGCACGGCAGCAAATGTAAATTAATCTCCTTTACTGGGGCATAAAAGGGAAGAAAGACACTTTTCCACTGCAGACAAGTGTCTGTCTGCAACTGTGTGGAACAGGACCCAGCCCAGGGTTCCCTGAAGGTCCTTCTTTCAAGGCCATCACATTTTCCCTTTCAGCATCAACTGGGCACACACCAAGCACCCAGGTACTTGGCTGCCACCAGCTCTGTCCCTCCTGCTCCCAGTGACACTCCAAGAGCAGGTACCACCACAGACTTGGATGCTCAGCTTGCTCAGAGGGAGTATCAGATTTATTTCAAGCCAGCCCTGTTGTATTTTGGAATCTCTTTTCAGAATACAGTGCAACAGCCTTATCAAGACTCAAAACAACCAAGGCCCTACTCCTCAGTCAGCTTTTGTGTGAACCTCCATGAGCCTCATGACCCAGCCCAGCCCCAGGGCAGAAAGCAATCCTCATCCATGGGACAACACACCAAAAGGACACCTCCTCCCTCCTGCCATGCCAGGTTGCTCAGGCCATGTGTGGGTTCCAATACTTGGGCTTGCCACAACTGGGATCCAGTAGTTTCCTTATGGTTCCATGAATTCTGCCCTCAAGACACAAAAACCCACCAGGAGCAGCCCAAGCCTCTGCCCCTGCCCAGCCCCATCCCAGCCCAGAGCCACCCCTGTACCTGATGGTGACGAGGGCTCCCTGGGAGCTCAGTGCCAAGGGGACAGCAGCCAGACCCAGGGGAGTGAGCCCTGCTTGCTGTGGGCTTTCCTGGCTCCCAGCAGGAAGTGAGGGTTAATGGGAGCAGCAGCCAGCTGTGCTTGCAGGTGCAGGCAGTTTACATCCCTGCCTCTCCAGTGGGCTCAGCTGCTCTGGGGCCAGCCTGGGCCCCCTCCAATATAGACCTGAGGGGTTTTATTGCTGAACTACTGCAAAACATGATGCAGATGCCCTGAGCCACCCCAACCTCAGCTCCTACCTGTGGGGGAGAAGCCCCCTCCCACCTCTGTGCTGTGATCATTAATAGGGTCCCCTTGGTGCATGCATCACTGCAGCAGTGGAGCAGTGGCAGGACACAGCCAGGAAGATGCTCCTCAGCCCTCCCTGCAGCTCCTCTGGCAAACAATGCAGCTGCTGAGCCTCAAGAGCCTCCTGGGGAAAGGAGAAATGCAAATACTTTTGCCTGCAAATGGATGTAATGCTATTCCTAGCACAGTGTATGAGTTCAGTAAGACTTGCAATAATAGATGAAATTGGTATTTAACATGCTTGCAAGGGTTTTAAGAGGAATCTTGGTGCTTAAAACACAATTCCCTTGTCCCTTAAGGTTTTATTTTCTTCTTAAGTGTTTGATGCCACCTTCTCCTAATAATATGAAAAAAAGGAAAGTGTGTTGTCATTGAAGAAATGAGACTTGAGCCTTCTGGGTCCTCAACTTTTCTCTTTCCATTACAAAATATTCCTTGAGCCAAAACCTGCACCTCCCAGAAATGTGGGGAGGAAAGAAGCAGCAGAGCAAGATCCCTGTGTCATCTCACACCACAGACACCTTCTTCTTCAAAGAAAAAAACAGTCATTGCACCAAGGACTCCTTAAATCACTAGATTTTAATAGCCATATAAATCCTTTGCATACAGCAATCTGTGGCATGAGAAACCATATAGATACTGAACAAGTTTTTCTGGCTTTTACCACATAAAACTACCAGCAATTTTGTTCTTTAAATCAACTCCTGTAGTAGAAACAATACCAAGCAGTTAACAGCAAATTTCTATTTTTTTCTAAAAGAACAATGTTTCTTCTCTTAAAAAGAGCCAAGAAGCTGACAGGGAGTTTCAGATGTATGTACAGATCCGGGTACCTCAGGAAGCTGTCAGTGGGGGGGACACTAACAGCACCCACTGCCACCCCCTGAGGAGGGCTGGGGTGACTGAGGGGTGACAGCCACCTGCTGCTCTGCCTTTGAGGGCACCACACACTGCCTTGCCCTCCAGCACCCCCTGGTCCTGCCTGAGACCTGGACCAGAGCTCTGTCCCTGGGACAGGCAGTGAGGGACCACGCCTGGAGAGGTGCAGGATCCATCCCTGAACATCACCTTGCAGCCTGTAAAGTGCAGCTTGCCTGTATTGCCTGTTCCTACCCATAGCTTGCCTTGGTCAGGAGTTGTGCTCATGGAGAGGGTGCAGAAGTACATTGTACCTTTCCCCACCACGGCCCAGCACCTCGTGGGCAAGCTGACCCCTCCTCACCATTCCCTGTGCTGGGCACACACAGCCCCCTCCCACCCCTCAGCCTGTTCCAGTGGCATTGGCTTTTGCAGAATTCACAGAATTCATTAAGAAAATCGTTATTTACATCCAGGTGTTCAGCAGCAAGATGTGATAGAGGAGCTGAGACGAGAGTTCACCCTGGGTGGCTGAATCCCACCCTGGCCATGGGTTTATTGCTGACTCGGGCTCAGGGCTGCTCACCCCGGGCAGCTCCCACTGCCCCAGCCCCACAGCAGTGCCAAAGCTGCTGCCTGCACCCCGTGGTCACTGGCTGTGTTCACCCTCAGGTAGAACCAGCCCTGGGCAAGGTGGGCTGTGCACAGACACCACGCCCTGGGCAACGTTAAGGCATTACAAATACACAGGAGCTATTCAGAGATTTAGAAAAACCCACTCAGAGTGTAAACATTTTTGCACATACAGTCATTGGACTTCCACACATGAAGTTTTCTGTTGTTTTCTGGATAAATCATGAGATCAGGAGCTACACAAAGAGCACTCAAGCAGACGCCTGGAGCACTTGGGGGTTCTCTTACAGCACAGCAGCATGCAACACGATGGACTCTAAGTAGTAAAAATATTGTTAAGTCTCAGTCTCAGTCCAGGATTCCAGATATCTTCCTACATTTCATATATAGCTTAGGTAAATGCCATGAACAACTACGTGCTGGTAACCCAGGTAAGATGGGTGGCTGTGTGATGAGCACTGGGTGATTTCAGCTCGTTTCTACCTTACCTCTAAGTAGAAAAGGGAGATACTCTGCTTCTGTTCCTGCATCTATGGAGGTTGCTCAATGAGCCCAGGTTGCTGTGCCAGTGGTGCTATAGGTTTGGGTATCAGTGATTCTGCCTTCCTCAGGGACTTTGGCACATGGACCCCAAATCGTACAAGATCCCTGAGAACGTATCAAAGCTGCAGTACTTTACAAGTTAACCTGGCATGGGCACGTGGCTCCCTGCCACGCTCAGGCCTGCTTCTTGTTGTTGTCTATGCTGTGCAGCAGTGCCAGGAACTCCAGGATGAGGTTGGCTGTCTTGCGGGGCCGCTCCACCACCACCGAGTGGCCGCAGTTCTCCAGGATGTACACGTGGCAGTCTGGGATGGCGCCTGCCAAAACACTGGCCCCAGAAACATCCAGGACCTGCAGGGCAGGGAAAAAGAGAGGGGCTTTGCTGCATGCTGCAGAAACCCTGCTGGGGTCCAGCCGAGATCACAGAATCACAGAATAATGAGGTTGGAAGAGACCTTTAAGATCATCGAGTCCAAACTATGCCCTAACACCTCAACTAGACTATAGCACCAAGTGCCATATCCAGTCTTTTTTTAAACACATCCAGAGATGGTGATTCTGCCTGCTCCAGGTGTGGAGTAGAGTTGCACACAGTCCGTGTGATGCCTGGGGACAGGGCAGGGAAGCTGCAAGGTGCCAGTCTCAGCATGCAGCAGGCAACTCCAGTATGCTTTTCAGCTGCTGTCTCAGTGCAAAGGTATCACTGCAAGCAAACACTTGCATCTCTGCATTTATAGAGCCCTCTGCGTGCCTGCAGCCTGCTTCCTCCCACATCTTCCCTCCCACTCCTGCCTCTGAAACAAACTCTAAGATTTTGCCTCAAAGCCTGCCCACAAACAGCACATCTCTTCCCAGTTGCCAGGACAACTCTCTTCACTGACACTTTATTCTTCTTCCCAGCCCTTGCCTGCTTCAGTGCTGGCACCTACCCCCCACCTGCCCCTAGCACTCCCCAGCCCTGGCACTGCCCTCTCCTCCCTCTGGAAAGCTGGCTGTCAGCTTTCTGCCCATCACCCTGCTGAGCCCCTGTGTCTAAACCCACTGGGCACTGACACAAGTGCCAGCTCCCTGCAGAGCAGTGCACAGCTCGGCAGCACAGCCCCCACCGTGCCCCATGGGTGGGCACAGGCAGAGATGGAGACAGGTCTGGGGGGGATGTGCAGGTGCTGCCTACCTGGTCCTGCTTTCCCCAGATGACCTGTGTCGGTGCTTTGATCTTGCTCATGTTCTCATGAAGAGAGTGCCTGGACTTTTCATCCACGATTTCTAGAAACACTAGTGGGGCAAGAGGAGAGTCAGTCCTACAGGGACATGTTTGGCCTTCCTGTCTCAAAGGGGGCCAAGTGGTCCTGCTAGTATCCCCTCACTGGGAAACCCATGGAGAGAAGACGGGCTGTCCTTGCCCTGCCACCAAGCCCAGCTGCAGAGGGGCCCTGAGCCAATCTCCTCACAGGTACTTGTTAGCCAGGATGGAAGGGCGAGGGTGAAGCAACAGCCCTGTCACCAGTGGGGGTGGCAGTGCATTGCTACCAGTGACCGAGGTGTGTCCCCAAATCTGTTAATGGCATTGCCTCTCCCACCCTCAGCAAGACAGCCCAGGATGCTGGGGCCCACCCATGTGCTGGGGACCTGGGGGCTGGGAGCAGCTGGTCCTGCTGGAAAGCCTGGTGACGAGGCTGCCACCGTGCACTTACGTTTTCGGTAAAATTCATTGTGTGGGATGCGAACGTCGACCAGGCCCTGGAGGATCTGCAGGGAGACAGAGGGGGAGATCTGCTGGAGGGGAGCAGCCCTGTACAGGGCTGAGCATGCCCAAGGGCGCTCAGGAGCAGCCCTTGTCTCCCCAGCAACTCTGGCCCCAGCATGAGCTTCTTTCTAAGAAGCGGGGCTGTTGAAACCACGCTTAAGCAACATATATTTCAGCAACAAGCAATATTGTCTTTTATGATGCAGACCCTGGCCAGCAGCCACCTCAGCCATGACTGCACTTTTCTTCCTTCTTGTACTCTTTTGGCAAAAACACAAAAGGTCTTGGCACTACCTCACATTTTTTTCTTACTCTCCAATCTACTCACTCCAGACTTCCTAAGGAAAACTAGTTTAATAGCCAGCCCCTCACAAGTTCCTCTCTCTTGACAATGACGCAATTAACATTTCCATTACTTTTACTTAAAAAGCAGAGAACAATCTCCCTCCACATCAGACAACAGCTGCATTAGTTATTTAATGCTTCCCGCCAGCCATACTTACTAAAAAACCCTTCTACATCCCAGCCTGCTGCCAAAAACTTCGCAGGAGGAGGAATTCCAGCAGGGACTGCCAGAGGGAGCTTGGAAAAGAGGGTTTGAAAGGAAAGTGCTGGAAAAATGCAGGGAGTGGGGCTGGGTGTGTCTCACCTGGGTGATGGCAGGGTTGGCAGCTCTAGCTCTACTCCCAGCACTGCCTCAGTTGCCATGTAGGCTCAGGGAGAAGAAAACCTTCTCACCACCTCCAGGCCCCCCTTCCCCAGCCTCCACAAGCTCCTCACCTGCTGTGGCACCTTGAAGCGAACATAGGAGCAAAGCTTCAGCATGTCTGCCATCTCCTCAGGGGTGGAGGGGATTAAAGGGATCCTGTCAATGCGCTTCGACTCCTGCAGCTCCCGCAGCTGCTTAATGAACTTGCTGTCAGTGGTACTTGGCAGCCCTGGGGAAAATGAGAAGGGGTGAAATCCAGATGAGATCCCCCTCAAACAGCCCAAACAAAAAAACCATCCTTGTGCTGACCTCCCTCATCCCTGCCTCTGGCTTCCTGCCTGCTCACTATTAAAAAAAAATTATAAAAAGAGGGGAAGAAAACATCTGTACATGCAGCCACTTCAGTATGCACCCAGAGGTACCCAGCCTCCCTCCTGCTCCAAGGCTTGGCACCCCCACAGGCTGGCACAGCACGAGGTGCAGACATGCATGACTATTTCAGCAAAGCCATAGTGCTTATTTTTACGTGCTCATCACATGCAAACACTAGTGCCCAGGCTGCCACTGCACAGGGCTGGACAGACAATTTTAGCAGCCCCATCTGCATGCACCACTGAAGAAAATTTCCCCAGCAATTTAAATCCTAAACCTTTGTGCAGCCCCCACACAGAGGTTTCACATCCAGAAACAGCCAGGGAGGCAGTCAACACTTCTCCCAGAGGGGAGTGGGAACCCAACGCCCCCAGAGCCTGGTAGCTAGGTAACATTTGCTTTGTTTCACTCCTTAGTGCTTATTTGGAAGCTGTTTCCTTGTGTGGGAGGGGAAAGGAGCTGCTATGACAACTGGGATGCAGCAAAGCCTGGCAGAGAAGCTCTCTGCCTGCTATGCCTCCTGCAGCATATCATGCCCAGGCTTCCCTGAGCCCCCTGTCCAGGATGGAGGGGATAGAGGGGACACTCTGCTGACCTGTGCCCAGCCCTCAAGTGCTCTTCCCACAGCAGGCACCCAAAGGTGGGAGGTCAGAGCTCTCCAGCTCCCAAAGCCCCAGGCCTTCAGCATTCTAGGGCTTCCAGCAGGCCAGAATGGGGAGGCCATTTCTGCTGCAGTCTTGAATCCTGCTCCTGAAGGCTGCAGACATGCCATGTAAAATTCCTGCCATCCCAAGGGAAAGGGCATTTTTCTGCAGAGCAGAACTTGTCCTATTTGCCCTAGTCCTGACTCTAACCAAAGCACAGTGGGGCAAACACCAAACCCCTGGAGAAGAGTAATCAGCACAAAGCTGTGATTTTGTCTTGTGCTTTGCCAGAGATTTCCAGAGTGTATACACAAATTATTTCTAAATGCTTTGCACTACACATCTCCACTGCATCCAGCACTGCCCTGGGCTTTTGCACTGGCTTCTGCTTGCCCTCTCTCTGTCTCCCCTCCCCTGCCTTGCCCACCTGCAGGACAGATGAGGGTTAGGCTGCAAATATCTTCTGGGTACTGAGCAGCATAGACACCAGCAACATTTCCCCCCATGGAAGTGCCAACCAGATGAAAGGGCTTTCTGTTCAGCTTGATGCACTCCACAAACTGGCAGGAGCAGAAGGAGCATTGTTAGGAGAGAGGAAACAACAGCATGGGGTCAGGTCATTAGAGAAATTCTACTCAAAAGCTTGAGGCTGGTGGCTCTGGATGCATGGGAAGGGAGAGAGTGAGGCCACACGAGGCAGACTCAGGGGGCTTAGCATCCCTCACGGCCCCACATCCCTCACATCCCCACATCCCTCATGTCCCCATGTCCCTCACGTCCCCACGTCCCTCTGCAGAAGTGATGTGATGCTGGAGCTTTACCTGGTGTATTCTCTTAGCTTGCCCACTAATGGAGTAATCATCCAAGTCCGAGCGGGTTGTGCCCTCGTGCCCAGGCATGTCCACACATACCAAGTGCAGGTTCTTTGGCAGGAACTGAAGAAACAAACCAGGGGTGGTGACAGTGCAGGGAAACTGCTGCAAAGCCCAGGGATGGCAAGTGGGGAGCCCAGGTGGGGGCAGGGTGGGGTCACTCTGCTCCTGGCAGCCCTGGTTGCTCGTGCACCAGGATAAGTCAGCTCGTGTAAGGATAACATGATGAGAGAGCACGGCCAAGACTTGCTTCCCATGGAGGCAGCAGGTGTGTACTGCTCTTCTCCTGCAGCCCTGCACATTATAAGGTGAAGGGAGGCAGCAAGAAATGGGCATGGAGCTAAGCAGTGTGTTCCTGGCATGTTACAGCAGTCACCCCATCCCATGCATGCAATCACAGGAGCCCCCCACACTGCCCCCAAGCCCAGGACCATCAGAATCCCACCTTGACTATGGAGAGCCACATGTCTTTGTGGGCAGAGAAGCCATGTAGCATCAGGATGGATGGTCGGTACCCAGGCCTTCCTCTATAGGAATAACAGAACTGATAATCATCGTAGGTTGCATATCTGACCTGCATGCCCAGGGCTCGGCGCCAGTACCTGCAAACAAGGAGAAAACACCACTGAGGAAGACAAGACCAGGGCCCAGCCATGACAGAAGGCAGCTGACGAGTCTGAAGGCAGCCACAGATTTTTTGGCTTATTAAGGCCAGTTAGGTTGGGCTCTCACTGGTACCATAATGGGACTACTGGGATTAACCCTGTGCATCTGGTCCCTGGACAGGCATAGTGCTGGCTGCTGGCTGCACTGCAGATGGTGTATAGAGACACTCTGTCTGTTAAGAACTTTAAAAAAATACCTTAAATAACTCATTTAGCAATGGAAATAGGCAAAACCAACAATGGTAAAAGAGCAAATGCCCAAAGGCTGGTATGAGGACAGAGGCTCCAGAGAGGGGGGCAGCACACATGGCAAGGCAGTGTACAGGATGGGCAGGCCAAGGGAGACAGTTCTCCCAGGTGGATAAGGTGGATCTGTCACAGAGTTATTTGGACACAGTCCTGCATCAATGGGAGTACATCACCCCACAGACAAGCACATCAGTTCCCAGCCAAAACAACCATGTCACCCTGGAGCACCACAAAAACCCAATTCCCATGGACCAGCTAGACAGCCTTTGAAAATGTATTTATACACACACAAAGGACTGGAGTGGACCATCCTTACACTGGGTTTAGCACCCCAGAAGATAGCAGGTTAACACCAAGGCTGTTCCTCTAAAAGCAGAGGCAGACAGTCCTGCCAGCACATGCTTGCAGCCTGCTCAGAGGATGCGGCAGAACTGCTGGCCAAAGGACCTGGGCAGAGATTATCGGTGACACTTGGGGCACATGATGTGTACGTGCAGCCCACGGCAGGGAATGGGGCCCCTTGGTCTGCATTTCCCCTGTGCTCAGGTACAACCCTTGCCAGGACAACTGCTGGGCCACTCCTGGTGGCCAAGACACTGGCAAGTACTTTTATGTGCCGTATCAGAGTTTATTTAAGGCACAAGAGCAAGGTCACCAACGCTTCTGGACTGTCCTACCTCTCTGCCCACTCAAAGCTTATGCATAGTGAAATCCTCTTTTAGCATAATCCCTTTTTCGAGGGAGTTAGTGGGACTTAAGCAGCATCTCAGCTCTGTGCTGGTCCTACAAGGAGAGGTGAATTTCTCCCTAATAAGTGTCTTAAGAGTCCTTGCCTCAAAGGCACTGGTGTGAACTACCAGTGGGCAAGATGATAACATTTTTAGCAACTGATCCTAATGGATCAATTCAGCAGAAGGCAAAATAATCTGTGCAAAGCTGAACTGATCCCTCACAAGGTGTTAACTCACTTAGTGGCAGCAGCTAAACTGATTAACCCCTGTGGCAGCAGAGGCAGAGCAGTTCCAGGGCCGGGGTCAGCGGGGCAGCCCTGGATATCCTGCCAGGCAGGAAGGCTCATTAGCAGCAGGGAAAGCAGAGAGGCTGTGGATGAGGGGGGCCCGGAGTGACCCCTGACTGTGCCAGCTGAGGACACAGACTGGCACTGAGGAGAAGGAGGGGGCAGGGAATTAGGGAAGAAGGGAGAAGCTTCCCCCGGGACCTCCCAGGAACAGCGCTGCAAAGCTGGAGCTGCATGGGGCTGGAAGAGGAGGGCAGCATGGCGTGCTTCCTGCACCTCTCCTGCCTCTGCTGATGGGGAAACACAGTCATTGCACCCTCCAAAAAACTCCAACTTGGAAAGAAGCCAATAGAAAAGAAAGAGTAAGGGCAAACCCATGCTTCTCACCCACTGTCCCTAACAAAAGAGGTGCCCATGACACACAGTGCATTGCAATTACTCCTGCAAGGATTCCATACTGCCAGAAATGCTGGAAGAGAGAGATGGGGACACCACACCTTCAAAAGAAGACAGTCCTCTGACCCCTGCTCACATGCTCTCTCCCTCACCCAAACACAGACCAACCTGCCCACAGTGCATTTTCACTCAGCTCCTTATCTGCAGCCCCAACAGAACAAAGGCAGCAGGGCATTCTCTACCTTCCACTCAGCCTGGCTCCTCCAAGATCCTGGCATAGACCTTGCACCTCCTTTGCCCTGTCCTGCCGCCCTTGCCTGTGGCTGCTGAAGGTTTCACCCTGACCACACTCACCCTGCAGTGCTTTGCAGGGATCCTCCTCAGAACCTCAGCCCATCTGGATCCTCCCTGGCTTCCACCAGCTGCTCACATATCCAAAGGAATAAACCACGTTGCCTGCCAAAGCCAGCACCACCCAGACACCCACGGGGCAGCAGAAGGCTGTGACACTGCCTGCTCTCCTTTGCAGGGTGATGATCCCATCACTGGGGCTTTCATCCCATGCTCCCTCCTCTCTCAGATGCTGTAATAAAAGGCTGCTAATTAAAGTGCCTTTAGAAACAGGCTTCATCCCATTGCTGCACCCGAGTGCTGTGATGGACAAACAGCTTCCTCTCACAGGAGGTCACTTGGATCTGGAAACACCCCTGAGCTGCACTGTAGGAGCCACCATCTACCAGCAGCACGTGAGGGCAGCCTGACACCCTGCCTGCTCTGCCTGTGCTGTCTGCTGCTGCTGCCTGCTCCATGCTGGGGGATGAGACTCTGCCCTGACTTTTGAAGGGGGTTACTCCAGCTTTTCCTTGCAACAAACCCAGAGAGGAAAGCTGCCAGTGGGCTTATCTCTGATTTCCAGGGACAAAGGAAGACTGAAGGATTTAGTGCTTGCCTCCTGGTATCAGAAAGGACAAGATTCAAGGGGATAAGGAAAAGCATCCCTCCATCTTCTCTGACGCTCCATTCCAGAAGAGAAAGAGAGGATGAGAAAAGCCTCATCCATAGCTACTAATGAGGGACAAGTCCCTGCCTCTGAGCAGGCTGTCAGCTGGGATGGAGCATGTGAGCCCAGGGACAGCCACAGCACAGCCACGTTGATGGGGTGGGAGGGAGGTCACCACACTGCCACAGCTGCCAGGCTGGTGGAGATGCTGCAATGGCAGTGCTCTTCCCAGTCTCCCTCCTGGCCTTGGGGAAAGCAACCCAGAGAGGCTTGGAGAGATCTTGCAAGCTGGCACTGCAGTGCCAGCCTGGCCAGCTGCCCCTCGGCACAGCCAAACCCCTGGGACAGCAAGAGGCCTGACAGACCCTGGCCTCCAAAGCAAAACGCAATAGGAAAATGCCATTTTCTTCTTCCAGACTTGTTTAAAGCTGCACACAGCTGGCATGGCCCTGGAGGAGCTCAGGAACACCCAGCCCTGCCCACACCACCCTGACCCATGTGTGGGGGCCCTGCTGGGTCCAGGTTCCCCCCCAGCACACCGAGAGAGGGGCTCACACACTCACCAGTAGTAGATGCGGATCAGCGCCGAGGGCCAGAGGAGGAATGAGGCCACAAAGGCCAGGATGGGGATAGCCAGGGTGCCACCAGCGATGACAAACATGTTCAGCATATCCAGGTCCATGCTGCTCTTCACTACTCAGCCTCACCTGCCTGCATTCAGGGAAAGTTCTGAGGTTAACCATCAGAAATTATGACAAATCATTGCCAAATGAGAACTCTGCTGCCAGATGAGGAGGAAAGCAGCTCTGCAAGTGGCAGACATCCTTCAGGAGCACAGCAGCGTCTCCTTCAGTTTTAAAACCCACCTATTTCTTCTGGCTCCTTAATGGATCTAATCACTGCAATGTTATCCTCTCAGGAGAGCACATCTCAAACGGGCAATGAGCCTCCTACCAGGCATGGAACATGTCCGGGGTGACAGGGCACAGCATGGCCCTTGGGACACTTTGCAGACACAGCAAGCACAGCCCCCGAGGGGTGCAGGCAGCCTTTCCCCCCACCATGAGTGCAGGCAGGGCCAGCTTCAGGCAGGCTCCACGCTTCTTTTTTGCTTCTTTTTGGAGGCAGGCACCCAGCTCTGTCTCCCCTCTCTCCCCCTGGCTGATCCCAAATCCCCAGCACACAACCACTGACCTAGAACTGACGGGTTGAGCCCAGCTCTCATTACAGCTCTGCACAGGCACCACCTAATCAAGGCAGCAGAGCCTATTAATGGGCTCGGGAACAGAAGGAAACAACTTGGCAGGGCACTCTTTAGTGTCCAGCCCTTATCAGAAACAAATTTATCCCCACCCCCACATCCTCACCTCTGCCCCACATTTTGCACTTCCTGTGCATAACAGGTCCCCATCCCTGCTCCCCAGCATCCTCCAGACAAGTGTCAGGGACAGCAGGTGGAGGACACTCGGAGCAAGGGCAAGCTCATGCACAATGTCATGTTTGTCCCTGAACTCTCCCTACCACAGGCAGCTGGGATATATTTTTCTCCTTAAGAGATTAAACGCTGCCACACACACATCTCCTCTAATTCCCCCTGCTAACCAACTCACGGCTCCCCCTTTCCCCGGCACTTCGCTTTTGTCCCACATTTGTAAAACGAAACATCCTCCATGCCTGCTCTCCCCCCATCACCACCCCCACACCTCTCCGTGTCAGCACAGGCACATTTTTTCCAGCTTCCTGCAAGACTCCCGGTGGCGTGTGCGGTATGTGATGCCATGAAACAGAAACACAATCACCACAGTCACAGCGTCCCGCCCCCAGACACCGTCACACGAGATCACATTGGACCCCACGGAACACAAAACCCAGAGAAACGGTGTCCAGAACCTCTGAAACATCAGCCCGATTTGCCCTCTTCCCCCAGGGAAAATAGAAAAATAACTGAAGATCGAGGAATACTGTAAATATTTCCACCAGGCACCTCCTTAACAAAGCTAAACCTCATTTCCGTCTTCAAGCCGCAACAACACGTCGTTATTCGTTTAATTAACACTTTGTAGAATGATCCTTGCTCTCAGCATGGCTTGTTCATAGATAAACATTTTATTATGCAACCGATAAAACTTATCCATGCGAGCAGGGCTGCGAGGGAGCCACCCCAGAGCACTCGCTGCCTTTTGCTATGTCACGAAAACAGGGCAGAAATTCAGCACGGAAATCGCCATTGTTGCCCTTGGTGACCCGTAACGAGAGCAGGCTGCAGGAAGCAGAAAGCGCGGGATGGTGGAAGCCCCTGTGATCGCCACCTCCGCCTCCATCTCCACACCGCTTTTAGAAAGCCAGACGAGGAGAAAGCCTTTAAAAAGCCCGGCTTACCTTGCAGAGATCCCCTCCTCCTCTCGGCACAAGCCCGGCTCGCTGTGGGCAGCGGCACTGTCGGAAAAGCTGTCAGAAGAGGAAAAGAACAAGGTCAAAATCGCAGCTCGGCTTTCACTCCTCCCTGCAGGCTCGGCGGCCCGGTGAGTTTGGAGTATTTAAGCCGCCAGCTTCCCTTCAAGACGTCTCATATTCACCTTCTGACCAAGCTCTCCCCTGTTTATGTAAATACGGACTTTTGTACAATACAGCCCGCTGGGTGCACTTGTTCCAGGCAGGAGCAAAGGAGCTGCCATCGGGAGGGCGCGGGAGCGCGGCGGGGACAGCCGGGCCCAGCGCCG
>NW_005054339.1:5317716-5320109 GCF_000277835.1 Geospiza fortis | reverse complement strand
CGGGCCCGCCGGGGCGGCCGGGGCCAGCCACCATCACCACAGTCCCCAGCACCCGCTGTCAGCCCCCCCTGCACCCGTCAGTGCTGCGGGGACACTCGTGGGAGCTCACCCACAGATGCTCACCGGCTCTGGGAGCACCCACGGTGACAATGGTGCCTTGCCCACCCAGGACTGATAACCCTCCCTGCTGCACTGAGACCAGGCACCATCACCCCAGGCCCCAGCACAGTCCTTTAGTACCAGCTAGAGGGTAGCTTTTTAAGCTGCTGTGGGTTTAAAAATAAAACAAGCCCTCTGGTAACAGCCGTAAGTCTTCATACCACAGCTCATCCATCATTCTGAGGTGCCCTGTGACCAAGAGTCACAGCAAGTGGCCCCAAGTGGTGCTACTGCTTCTCAGAAGGATTTCCACACACTTCATAAATTAACTTGGAAACATCAATTAGGCAACTCTGATAAATGATGTGTGATCAGGCAGTGATAATGCCGAGCACACTGAACACATGGCAGGGCATGGGATGCCAGTCCAGGAGCACTGGTTCCCATGCTGGCAACAAGCACTAACCACCACAGCCTGCATCCCACCTGGGAGGATCCCCAGAACAAGGCACCCCAGGTAATGGGATGGTCCCAGGACAGATGCTAAGGGGAGACTCCACATCTCCATTTGTTTGCTGCTTCCTCCCCTGTGTCAGATTCAAGCAAGGATCTCAACACCTGCAAAGAGAGTGGCCAACAGGTGGAAGGAGTCTGTGGGTCACTACAGGGGGCCACATGTTGAAGACACTCCCAAAGCCATGGGACAAAGGTATTTTTCCTCTTTCAAGCTCAGTGTATCACTCCAGGGGGGGCTGGACAAGACCCAAGAATGCAGCTCAGGTGTATCTTTAATATTTTTCCCAGCCCCACAAGAGAAGCAGCAGCAGCACAAAACCCACCCCAAGGCAGAAGGCCCCTGGGTTGGAAGAGGAAGCTGGCAGCTGATGCACTGGGCAGCCCTGTGAAAGGCCAGGCAGGGATTTCACAAACAAGAATCACATGGATACCATCACTGCCAACATTCAGGCACAAAGGCTGTCTTGGGCTGTGCTCACTGGGACTGGGCTGCACAACAGCTGCTGCACCCAGGGTTTTGCTCAGCCCACCTGCACCCAGTACAGTCCATGCCTCACTGAATCACTGAAAGATAAGCAGCACAAAAACATATGTTTTGGGTTGTTGGGGTTTTTTTTTAAGATCTGGAAAGGAAAAAGCATCAACAAATTTAAAGATTCCACTGCAGAAACAGGGGTCTTTGAGGGACCTCGATGACTGAGGTGGGCCCCCTAGAAGCCCTGACTCACACCGCTAACCATGTAAAAACAAAAGCCCAAAACATACAAGTGAACCCTTTCCCTTGGAAACCCCCTCACCCTTGCATCATCTGCAGCCAGAAAAATAATATTGACTATAAACGATGACATAACAACTGTTACGATTCCCCAGTGGTGTAGTTTGCTATGGGATCCTTTAGGTGCTAATCACAGAGAACTTGTAATTTAATATCTATTAATATTTGAAAGATCTCTGTCAGCCAGCTCTCAATCTTAATCTGGCCTCCAATGAGCCCAGAGTGGGAAATGTGCCCTTTCACCTTCATTTATTTATAGATGGCAGCAATGCAATCATTATTTCTGCAGCAGTGTTTCACAAAACCTACATCTCTGAGCCATTTGTATCTGTGCAGCACGGCTCCAACACGAGCCAGAGAGTCTGGGCTGGTCCCTGACCCTGCTGCTGTACCCCAGGCTGGCAATATGCAGGGACAAGCTATCAGCATCACTGCCAGCCAGCCTGGGCACAAGTGGATGCAAAGCATGACCCAAGCAGGCTGTGCTGCCAGTCAGCTGCTGCTTTAGAGATTCATAACGTGCCCATCCTCCTTCCGGAGCCCGTCGCCATCCTCATCCTGCCGCACACGCACGCAGCAGAGCATGCACGGCACATCGGATGTCACGGGCGCGCTCGGACTCTGCCGGCTCCTGGGGAGGGGGTAGCAAAGAGTTGGGCAAGGATGAGGTAGGGGTATCCAGGGGCCACATCCTGGCCCCTTTCCTCAGCACACAGCCTCCCCCGGCCCCCCACCAAAGTATCCTCCTCCGGCAAAATGACAGCATCCTCCGAGCGGCAGCAGCTGGGACCATGGAGTCCTTTAGAGTCATAAAACGG
The DNA here is from genome assembly GCF_000277835.1 of Geospiza fortis. Taxonomy (NCBI): domain Eukaryota; kingdom Metazoa; phylum Chordata; class Aves; order Passeriformes; family Thraupidae; genus Geospiza; species Geospiza fortis. The sequence goes on along the minus strand of NW_005054339.1, from coordinate 5,317,901 downwards.
TTTGCTTTGGAAGGGACCTTAAAGATCATCTTGTTCCAACCCCCTCTCCACCAAATGATTAATTGTTGGAGGAGGGGGAAGGAAATTAAAGGCAAATTAATTAAATCTTTGAATATATGTTTTAATGTTTTTTCTTGAATTTCCTCTTTGCTCGCGATCTTCTGCCCACCCCCAGCGATACCACA
>NW_005054339.1:5315957-5317569 GCF_000277835.1 Geospiza fortis | reverse complement strand
CAGGGCTGGGGGGAAAGGGGGTGGCACAGGGGCCAAAGCGGGGTTACAGCGCCGGGAAAGGCGGGGTGTGATAGCGCTGGTGTGTCCATGACAAGGGGGGGACAAGGACTGCAAGATGGCTACAGTGGGGAGGGAGAGGGACGTCAGTGCAAGGGGGGATGCAGTGAAACTGCAAAAGGAACGCAGGGGAGAAGTAATGGGGCTTCCATGGGGATTGCGACAGGGGTGGAAAGGAGGGTGCAATGGGGGATTCAGTGGAGCTGGGATGGGAATTCAGTGGCGTTAAAGCAGGAGATGCAGCTGGGCTGCAGCAGAAGTGCAAGCGGTATATAGGGTGTAACACGGGTGCCAGGGGACAGCGTGGGGGTACAAGAGGGGACACAGAGTGGCAATGTGATGTGACTTTAGTGGAGTGTAAGGGAGGGGTGCAGGGGGTGGGCAGTTACACCAGGGTTAGGGTTAGGTTTACCCTAACCTGGGAAGATGATTCACCCCCAAGGCTGCGAGCAGTCACTTGTTAGGATCGCAAACAGCCTCACCACGAGAGGTGTAAAAGGGGGGGTATTGCAAGGGAGACACAGCAGGGAGCCAAGAAGGATGCAACGAGGCTACAGAACTCTCTTACAACGGGGTTGCCATGGGGATGCAACAGCGATAAAAAAGGGAATCTGATACGGCAGCAACAGGGTCACAACAAGGAGACACAAGCGTGGAAACAACGGGGGGGTTGCAACAGGGATGTCAAGGGGATGGCAATACAGTTGCCACAGAACTACAAAGGGGGAGAATGCAGCGCTGCACCCCACAGAGAAACCTCACAGCCCCCTTGCATGAGGCCCTGGAGCAAGCTTGGGGTGGGGGACAGCTGCTCCCGGGTCTGGGGAGGGCTCTGGTCAGGGATGTTCCCATGGGAAGGACACAAAGGTTGAAATCAGAGCATCCAACCTATAAAAATCCTATTTCAGATGTTAAAGTAAGTCTGTCAGGTTACAAATCTTTTACCTTCCCAACAGATGGCACTGCTATCAGGAGCTGCATTTCAACTTGCATTTTAAAATCTGCTCCGATTTTTCCTACAACTGCCAATTGAATCCTTTTGCTCTAAGGGTCACATATCAGGCTGGTGTGTATCTTTAAATTATGCCAAAAAGTTATGAGAAAACTTAATTAAATTGGAAATGAGATCAGCTCCTGAATAAATGCAAACTGGGTCAAATCCTCACCCCACCTGTGCTCTGATAAAGGATGTCCCTTTGCCCTGGCAGGCTGGGGAAGGTGAGATAATTGGGGCAAAGGGCTTTCCAGGTCAGAGTTTACTACAATAACCATAAGCTTTTGATAACATGAACTCTCGGAAGAGATTTATAACCAAAAATCAAGGGGTTTAGGTGGCCTGGTGAAGTTGAGGCTCAGCCTGTTTTGGGTTTTCTTTCTCAGTCAAGCTGGGCTAAACAAAGCTGAGTTTCTGCTAAGGTGACCTGGGTGGACACGAGAGGTGTTTCACAAGCCTTCAAACCCTGTTTGCAGTCAGAGCTGTTTGTTCAGCTCTCTCATGCACGGCCAGGACACCTGCAGGGCAGTGCTGACTCAGAGCCATGGATTACCCACCCCA